>NC_056741.1:1779890815-1779925815 GCF_019279795.1 Protopterus annectens | reverse complement strand
TTTGTTGTGATGGGTATTGTTTTGGAAGAGTGCTTTTGAGGTTGCTGAAGGTACTCATTGCGAGTGCAACATCTGGGGGGTCTTTGCTGTTTAAGAAGATTACATTTAAGAGCCTCAGTATATGTGGGCCTATGTGTCTGGTCCATACTATGTGTGGTGAGTGTAGAGTGTGTGTTTCTGATACTGTGTTTGAAATTTTGAGTACTTAAATACAAAAGCATTGTCTGCAGTGACATGGTGTAACTATGTCTCGCCTACTGTGTCAGTTTGTTTAAGAATTAGGTGGTTGCCAGTAAAAATGAGACTATTGCTGCATTGCTTCAGAATGTCATATCCACAGAGATGGCAATGGAGATCTACAAAGGGATGGTACAAGAGGGTTTTACAACTGGCTAGTTTGGTTGCTGTAAGAGTCTTGATTGTAGTCTATACTATGTAAATCTAAACTCATGAGAGGGTGAGGTGCTCCTCAATGCATAGACTGGTTACTCTGCACAGTAAGTACTGAGGAAATTTCAGGGATTTTTTTATATAGAAAGTTTCATTTCTAGGTGCTTGTGTCCGTACAGGGCACTGCTAACCACCACTGTATGATGAACAGCATCACTTAAATAATATAGCTTTATACAGACACAAAGTCTCAAAACAAAGAAACTATCCATCTGGCCAGTTAGAAGCACATTCCCCATTTTTTGCTTGTGAGATTCTGCATTTCTGTTTGGTTGATTGTTTTAACTTGGTTTAACTCTGGATGACTACTTAGTGTTTTTACATTAAGTAGATTTTGGTCTGCACTGTAATGGCAGCAGAAGGTAGCCAGGGCTCTTCTGAGCTGAGGATGATAGGTTTATAGGTTCATAGGTAGGTACTAGGCTATCGGCCTTGGGGCCTATATAAGCCTAGCCAAAAAAGTTCCCTGGCTTTTGCCACCCAAGAAAGTTATTTTCTTGTGCCCCCATCTAGAAGAGCCACAGAAGTGATCCCCGGGCAAGGGGGTGCTTTTGCACCCGCCTGGAAATGGCTGACTGGGAGATTAATTTTCTTTTAAAAAAAAAAACTTTTTTTTTTTTTTTTACGGCCATTCTTGAAGAACTCCCTTTGCATCAAATTGCACAGACGCAGAAAGTTTGTGTGACCAATGGTTTTGCCTTTATCTTCCACTCCCGTGCAAAATTTTAATTCCTGAAGACTTTTGGACTGCGGACCAAGGTACAAGTGAGAGGTAGGTGTGTGTGTGTGTGTGTGTGTGTGTGTGTGTGTGTGTGTGTGTGTGTGTGTGTGTGTGTGTGTGTGTGTGTGTGTAAGTGTTTAAGAGGTGTGTTTGTGTGAAAGAAATAGGTAGGGGTGTGTATGCGTGTATGTAAGAAGTACGTTGGTATGTAAGTTGTCAAGGTTTGCCAGTTCAGTGTCACTTCAAGTTTCATTGTGATAAAAACAAAAACGGCCAGCAAATAGCATACTGTAACTCCAAATATTTTATTAAAGGTTAGCGCTTTGTTTTATGGGTGTGTATGCATGTTTGTACGAATTAGGTAGGTGACTGTAAATGTAAGAAGTAGGTAGGTCTGTGTGTGTGTTTGTAAGAGGGAGGTAGGGGTGTGTGTGTGTCTTTGGGTACTTTTCCATTATCAGGGCAACACATACAATGCTTGCGCATGCAATGATCGCACATCGGTTAGCCCTGAAGCAGTTGCTCATGACTAAAACACACTATAAGGTTATATAAGGCACTTTATAAGACAAACATATTTACATTTTGGATGTGTCTTCACCTTCATTTTTTTGTAATTTGCTCATGAGGGAAAAGGAGCTTCGGTGGTCCACTGCATCTGTAAACTATTCATTCAAAAATGAAGCATTCTGTAAATAGGTCGATCATTTTATTAGTATAGATACTTTAACAGTTTACTAGTTTTGCACTACATTATTGACAGAATGCATGCACCAACAGCTTCACTACCTTATTTCCTTTAGAAATAATAATGGTATAGCCACTTTATATTCCTCTTCCGGACATTTTGAGAATAATTAATTTTTTTTTGTTATGGTCAGTAGATGTCACTAATTCTGCAGACGTTTAAAGCAGAATTCAAAAATACCGGCATAATGGGACTAAAGAGATGGCAGGTGGGAGAACATGCTTGACAGATATATTAACAGTCGCATACACTGAAAATGGAAGCTTTGTCAAAAAGCACATAAAAGATCATTGTGTCTCTACATTTCTAGTATACTAGAGACGTGCAAGACTAAGGCATAGCCAGTATACAGTTCAACAAGTGAGTCACATGAATGTTTCTTCAGAGCTTACAGTTAGTTAAAAGTGATCAAAAGCAGGCACGGATGAAATCCATGTAAATCACTTTTTTTTATTTCGTAGAACTTCTACATTTTACTAGTAAAACACAATGTAAAATGTACACATAAATATGACCGAAATAAAAATGTAGAAGTAACCTGTATACTACACTCACAACCAGACATTTTTTTCTTTCTTTCCCCTGACCTGTATGAATTCAGCGCAAGGTCTTGACAACTGAAGCAATGAAAGGCTTTTTTGGTACTTGCGTGCGCATGCTACTGTGTTATAAGTTTTGCCCCAATAATGGAAAAGTACCTGTCTTTGTAAGAGGGCGGTGTAGGGGTGTGTGTGTGTGTGTGTGTGTGTGTGTGTGTGTGTGTGTGTGTGTGTGTGTGTGTGTGTGTGTATATGTCTTCTTAAGAGGGAGGTAGGGGGGAGTGTGTGTGGGCAGGGGGGTCATACCTTGCAATTACCCAGATTTTTGCCTCATATTTTTGGTTTGTTTCTCATAAAATTGTGTTTTAATTGCAAATCATTGAGGAGTGAAGTCAGAAAATAATGGCAGACATTTGAGTTTTAGACTTCATATCTTCAGAAGATGCTTACTAATGCAAACTTTGTAGTTCTATCCACTTTCTAAGGAGGTAGGGGGATGTATGTGTACCATACCTCACAACTGTACAGATTTTCACAGAATGTCCAGATTTTTGCCTTATATTTTTGGTCTGTTCTTTATAAAAATTCTGTTTTTTTTTTGACAAATCACTGAGTTTCAGACTTAATATCCTTCAGAAAATTCATTCTAATACAAATCCTGTTACTTTAGCAACTTTCCAAATGTGTCCCTAGTTTTATGTCTTTGTCCCCAGCTTTGTTCAGATTCATTGTGCTTCGAGATTGAGAGGTTTTGTGTGTGTGTGTGTGTGTGTGTGTGTGTGTGTGTGTGTGTGCATGCGTGCGTGCGTGTGAGTGCGTGCGTGAGTGTGTGTGTGTGTGTATGTGTGTGTGTGTATGTGTGTGTGTGTGTGTGTGCACATATGTGTGTGTGTGTGTGTGTGTGTGTGTGTGTGTGTGTGTGTGTGTGTGTGTGTGTGTGTGTGTGTGGGTGTGTGAGACCACGAAATGCTTAGCGTTAGCAGTTGGAATTCATGTTCAAGTGCATTTTCAAGGAATTGTGAGCATCAAGGGAAGAGAAGTTTACTGCTGCTCATGCTACGTTTACTTAAAATGTGAAACTGTTTTGTTTAGAAAATGATATCGCTATTGTGATATAGAATTTTAAAGCAGTGTTAGTAGCAGGTAGAAAACTTGCACTGTGATGCAGAGAGCTGGAAGTTCAGCTCCCACAGCATGTAGATTTGTATTTGAAGGGGGTGGGGTGCTGCAGTCCTGAATATGTCCTCCTTTGGTTGAGATGCCTAGTAACTAAGTACCTGTTTTTCAGCTTGCCACCCATTCCCTATTGCAATATACCAGCTTACCATTTTTTTAATTTAACATAGGCAATTTATTCTTCAAGGGCAGTAGACACTGAATTTGTAGATGAAACACTGAAATATAAAGTTGTTTTCTAGCAACAACCTTGTCATTAGTTTCAGATCTCTTTAATGTGGAATTATTCAGATGACTTTTACTTCTGCAGAGATTGTGCATATTGACTGATGTTGGTGGATTGTAATGACAGAATTTTGAGTAGCCTTTTATGGTTGAAAAGTTCTGAATTGTGCAGTTTGTCATTTTTGGTTCATGTGTTTTGTTTCATTGCTTATTGGAAAAATGTTCAAAACTATAAATTTAAAACTAACAAGTGGTACTGTATTATGCAAGGGATATAATTTGACTATTATTTATTATAATTAATAGAGTCAGGAAGGTGAATCAAAGAACTTTTGCATGGCCCTAAAAATGTGTGCAAGGGGCCTATGATTTGAAAACAGCCCAACAGTAAAAGTAAACAACCTGTCTGGTCAGATGCATTTTCTTTGAAAGTGGGTTTCAATGCTGTTTCAGTGAATGTGGGTTTCAAAGGTAGAGAAGTTTTAATGCTAAGTCTGTTTTCATTGTAAGACTATCACTTTGTTTACCAAATGTTTATCAGTGTTTGTGCTATAAAATTTGCAATAAAAGTTGTAAATTAAATCGAAATATCTGTAATAATCGTCGAAGTAAAGCACACAACGGTATGCACACTGAGTTTTGAACAGTGTTTATGGCAACTGGAGAGAAATGGCCAAGAAATGGGAGACTGGAATGGCTGCATGGGTGGAGCCAAGTGGGAGGGGTCTGGGTTTGCACCCCCCCTGCAAAAAATCCTGCGGGTTCCCTTGTCCCCAGGGTGAATTTCCTATTTCCCATCCAATTGTCGAGATTTTTCTTAAAGAGGGCTAATGAGGAGCTTTGCTTGACATGAATGGGTAGTCTGTGGTTTAAACATCTAACCAATAACAGTGTTGGAAGCGATAGCATGTGACTTTGTAAGAAGTTCAAATAGAGTGCCTAGATGTAGTAATGTGTATTTGTAGTCTCAATTTTATATTCGTTATATGATGAAGTTGAGTAAGGAGTACTCGACGAAAAGAGGATTTTTAATTCAACGCTTAATAAATCAACTATTTTCATTACTTTTGGATGGTCATTTATCATGTTTGGGAGATTGTAAGCGAGCTATTCGGAGTTCAAGCGACATGGCTTTGTATGTTAGGCAGAGGTCGCCTCTGAGTAGGTGACAAGCGACGGAGTAGAGCTGGAGTTTTTTGAGATGGTCTACGTATGGCATCTCGATGCTTCTGAAAAACTTTTAATGTGACACAGTAAAATACACGTAAACGCGTTTAAATTCACAACACTCTCATGCGTTTTCATCCATAGAAATGGACTTCACGCATTTCCGTGTATTTTACTGTGTCACATTAAAAGTTTTTCAGAAGCATCGAGTGTTCCTTTGGGCTACTGCACTACGGTGGAAGTTATTAGTTTCTTGAGTGCTTTACACGTTTCGTTTGCTACGTATGGCATCTGTTTGAGGCTGGTAATCCTCTTAGTGAGGTATTTCTGTGGCCTTTCTAGTTGTTGTAGATGTCTTGCGAGGTACATGCCAAATGGGACATTGTACTCTATAATGGGTCTAATGAGGGATGAGTAGAGAGGAACAATGACCTCTTTTTTTTCTGGAAGTGAACCCCTTTGTGACGAGGTGTGCCATGCTGAAGGAATAGAGGAGGGAACCAGTTTCAGAACAGATGAGAAAACAGCAAACAATGTCAGCAAATATATAAAATAATTCAGTCAGGCAAAAATTAAGACAATGCAGAACTCTGAAAAGTGCCAAGAAATATACTTATCAGCGATATATTTCCAGATTGTTTGAGAAACACTCCAGTCAGAACACAAGGAGATTCTAACAGTGTCCCCTCTAACTTGCCTGGGTCTTTCCTAAGGTCTCCTCCTAGTTGGCTATGCCTGGTACACCTCTTGGAGCAGGCAAACAGAGGAGATCATCACTAGGTGCCAAAGCTACCCCAAACATTCATTTGCTGACAAAAAAGTATTGCAATTAAAAAAAAAAAAATCAGAGTTCTAGGACTATTTGCCAAATGACCAAGAAAAGCCCAGAAAGTGATGCAACATAGGCAAAACATAACACAAATGCAACACAGCATACTGCAAATTAAACAACAAAAATGACACACAGCAAACCATCTATCCATAATCCCCTTTTCCCCATTTTTGCACATGGGGTCAGAGTGTCACTACAACAGCGACAATCATCATGCAGTACAGTAATGACCTAATGCAAATAAAACACACACAGCATAACAAGATTACTAAGGCTTAAAATACAAATCATAATAAAGCCAGATGCAGAAATATGCCCTAAAGCAACAAAGGTGTCTAGATAAAGCACTGGCAAGCAATGGGATAATAAGGAAGTAGTAACTAGGCTAGATCAATGATGATGAATGTCATAATGACTCATTGCTCATGGTTATATGCATATATCATGTACAGTCCTCATTGTTAGCACAGGTTCTGATGCCGGTTTGAACTGCATAAAACAAGCTGTAGAACAAAAAACACAAACAAGTCACAGCAGTAGTTCTAACCATCAACTGTGAAGTATGCACAAACATGAGGGCCACGGGAAGTGAGAAGCCAGCAATTAAACTGAGTATAGCAAACAGGTTACTATCCTGCACCAAGTAAAGCAAACCTGCTGTATGTTGGGTGAGGTAGGAAGAGGAGAAACGAGTGCATTTAATACTGATGAAGAGGCAGTCTAGCTGGCCTCCTACTCATTTCATTCTAAATGAGTAGTGCAAGTCAAAACAGTTAACAGTTCAGCTGGTAAAAGACTTTGTTAAGTGACATTAA
The DNA here is from genome assembly GCF_019279795.1 of Protopterus annectens. Classification (NCBI taxonomy): domain Eukaryota; kingdom Metazoa; phylum Chordata; order Ceratodontiformes; family Protopteridae; genus Protopterus; species Protopterus annectens. The sequence continues at coordinate 1,779,919,142 of NC_056741.1, read as the reverse complement.
ACCAAATTCATAATAGAGAAAATGCAGTGCTGAAACTGCCACAGTACAAATACAAGGGAACAGAGGCAGTGTTCTTAGTTATATTCCTGCACCAATAACGTTAATCTATCCCACAGCAGAGTGTAATGGCTTTGAAGTTTCTATACACATTAAAGGTGCTTGAAAGGGTATGCCCACCTCCTTCAAAGTTCTTTCAGTCAGATGTTCTTTGGCCTTATGTAGTAACCTTACCAAACAATGTTTTTCCTGACCTAAAACAGGGGAACAGCTTCAAAGCACAATATGAAAGCTACATAAAAACAAGAAGTAAGATAGGCTTGTACATCACTTCTGTATAAGAGAGTCTAAAAGACAATTCAATATAAACATTCTTGTAATTTGTACGGACAACTTTTGAAAGTCAAACTTATTCCAGTCTTGAAGGAATTACACAATTCTATGGTATAACCCAAATGTTTAAAGGGGATCTATGCATTTAATAGAATCATTGCCCAAATAAAAGAATCGTACATCAAGGATCAGTTGGAACACTTAGAAATTTTACATTAAAAGAACAGCTGTCTGCCTGTTAAGGACTCGCACAGTTTGGAATATGGTAGTTGCCTTGAAGTTGGTGGTTCAAAGTTAGCCAATTAAGATCCACATGGCAAAAAATGGCACTGAAAACGGCTTTACATACATACAGTGATGTGTGTGTCCAACTGCATTGAAACAGAAGGTCACAGGCATGTAAGGAGAAAAGGAGAGGCCAGGGATACAGCACTGAAGGACCCTACTTGTATGCCTGATTAAAAAATGCTACATTTTCAATTTATATGTGGCAGCAGTTTTAATTTTATTTACATTTGTCTGCTATATGCCAACATCAGCTTAGCCAACATGTGACCAAAAAATATATTTTACTGAAGGATAGTTGGCTTTCCCACACATTCCTTGAAAATTCTACACAACTTCTCCCCCCCAAAAATCCCAGATTGTCAGCAAACCACCCACTATCAGATGTCACTGACTATGCTACTAACTATAAGTTACTTATCCTGAAGGTGATACTTGTCAGCTATGTCAAAGGATTTACTGGCGTCAGCAGAATAGGAACCATACAAACCCAACTGGTGTGGTAACAGTTTTAAATTCCAAGATTCGTAAATGCAAATCTCAGAACACCAATACTAATATGCAAAAACCCTCTGTCTTATATGTACTGAGTACAAGACCATGGTACTGCAGAGAATTCTCTTTCCTCCTGAGTTATGGCAATCTCAGATTTAGTTTTAAGTAGCAGAGGTGTGGAGGTCAGGGTAGTACTGCAAAAACTAAAAGGTTTAAAAAAGAACTTATTGTTGACATTCACTGCTCAGCTTTAATTTCATATATATATTTTTTAATTTAATTCCAGTACTCCCAATTAAACTAAACTGGGCACATGTTGATTGAGGGCCACGTTACTTTCTAAGTTCCCAGATTTCTGACTAGTGAACTAACTTTTGGGGGGGGTTTATGGAGGATGCGACTATTCAGGGTGGCAGTCTTCCCTAACGGTACTATAGTGCATTTCCTGGTACTGAATTTTAAACCATAACTTTGACATCAAGTGTTTGTTTGTGTTAGATCATTCTGAAGGGTGTTCTCATCTTGGAGAGATTCAAGGAGTGTTGCAAATTTGCAGACTTAGTTATTCAGAATCATTTGATCATGACTTAGGCATTCAGGAGGTAGATGCCAAAGAGAAGTGGGCCCAGCATTGTGCCCTGACGAAGTCCACAGGTGACCAGTTTGTTAGGGGAGGTGGTCTCACTGATCAGAATCTCATACATCTTTTTAATGAGCCAATGATCTAGTCAGTGAGTCTGGCTTACATTTGCGTTGAGTAATTACAAAAATCAATCATATTTTGCTTTCATTACCTCAATGTATATAAATGATCAATAACTTTCTCTCATATAAAAGGATTGATATAATATTTGAAAAAGAAAAAGGAGCAATGCTGTATAGGGAGAAACATTTAATAAAAACTGTGAACCATACAAAATAAAATAAAATATGGTAAGCACTTTCACAAAAAACGTTTCTTCAGACCATAACACGTACACAGTGCATGCACAATAAATACATACATATTCAAGTACTTACTCATTTCAAGTTATACATTTTCTACTATGGATTTTTATGTGAATCTGACAACAAAATGGAATCATGGGCCTCTGGCAGCACCACTACAACTTGTCCAATGGCTGTTTCAGACAAGCAAAGTACAAAGATGACTGTAGCTATTCTGGGACAGATTGCATGTAACAAAAATATCTTGTATATCATGCACTTTTGTTTCATTATATACTTATAAAAGTATATATTTTTATATAACTGATACACCCTTTAATATCATCTTCTATTTACTGCTTGCATATGGAAATACAGAGCCAGCAATCACAACAAAAATAATGGTACTACACTAAATAAAAAATTAAATCTACTCTTGCTCAGTATATATACTGTATCAATGTCTAATAAGTTTAATTTGACAGTGTAGTGAGATAATTGCATAACATCTTCAGTAATCACTACAAATGTTTCAGTTGTCCTACACACCTCCAGCGGTGCAACATATGCTGTCCTGACTAGTATAAACAAATCACCATGCAACGTTCATAAGTAGCCTTAAACTTAAATAACACAACTGCTATTAGAACAAGTGTGCAATGTTAGACAGACTTTGGTTTTGATTAAACTGTCAATATCAGACAGACTGACTGTAACCAAATTATGACAGCAAAAAAGGATTAGACAGCATTATATGTCAGTCTTTGTTTCTAAAACATGTCTTCTGACATGACATCCAAGGGTTATGTTATGGGGTACACCATGCAATATATATATATATATATATATATATATATATATATATATATATATATATATTTATATATATTTTAACTTTCTCATTGTACATACTTCAGTCCCAAGAACTACTAAAAAAATCACTGCAGGTGTTCTGGCTTTTTAATTACATTATCAGTAACCTACTGCAACATCAATTTAAAATTATTAACTTGCATGCAGTAGTCACAAAACTGATCAGTATTCACACATATACAAGTCTGATCCAAACCCAGTTTACTACCATGATGTCCTTATGATGCACAGTACCTGCCCACAGGTCACATGCTCCAATAAAAAGTCTCCATCTCCGGGCACAGCCAATTGTATTGCTTGATGAAACTGCTCTGCATCATTATTACTTATGGTTAAAGTTAAGATCCTGTCCATCACTCTTGGCTCCTCAGCTACTACAAAATGAATCAAGTCAGTTTTGATACAACACCATCCTTATACAAAGCTAAGATGGTCAGACCAATGTCACTTGACAGTAACTTTTTATATGCAACTAGTAACAGGAAACTAGTTTTATATAAGCACATACATACTCCACCATAAACTGGTATGCTTGAAACCTAATGTGAATCAAAAATGATCTGCAAATATACACTGTAATTTTAGACTGAATTTAAAGTTAACCCCCATAAGACAAAAATCACTGGAAGTCAACTTGGCTCATAAGCACAGACCGGGAAGGGGCCTGAAATCTTCTCTCAACAGTCAGCAGATGCAGAACAAGATCATTCACTAAGAGCTTCAGTAACAGAGCTATAGCTCAGAATATTACACATGAGATGATGTAAGTTTCCACCACCTGTACCAATCACATTTTTTTCACATTTGTTAACAAACTAAGCCAGGTGGACACATATGTCCCCTTTAGAAGGGAGAAATTTCCAGTGACGTGACTTGCTCAAAGTAGGGTTATCCCCTGTCCTTTATACAGGAGGTCCCTTATATGGGTCGTTACACTTTACTACTCCCAAAAAAACAAAAACTGCAAATTAGGACAAAAATATTTCCTAAGTTTCCTTTAATAGTTAGGTAAATCATTTATTTATTGGAAACACAAACATTACACAAAACAGCATAAACAAATCAAATTCTAAAAGAATTAGCCTGTATTTTGGCAAAATAAAAACAATGAATGGGTACTTCCAAGATGGCTATACACTGAGTAACAGCTTAATTCTAGCTCACCCAGTGTGATAACAGAAACATAGCAGAGAAAGCAGGTGAATTTATACTTCTGGGTAAATTTCAGTAACTGGCTAGTAAGTACACTGTCTGGATGCCAGGTAAAAAGAAATACAGAGGAACTGAAGGAAAATCAGCTTCAAAATTTGAGGAAAAAAACATTGACTGGGAAAAGTACTGCAGCTGTTCAGCTAAAAGTAGTGTAAGCTCCAGACATGACTTCCAGTAACCTAGAGGAAAGTATAAGGCAACTGCACACAGACCCGATTAAAATAAATGGAACACTGATGGAGTATATCAACTCAAATAACAAAAGACTGAAAAAAATGGAAAAAGCTTTAAACAGATAATCAGATGAGATGATAAAACTGAAAAAAAAACAGAGGGTGAAATGAGGAAAAGGCTGGCTGAATATGAGACTGCACAAGATGAGATTTTTCAAAAAACATCAGAAAGCAACCCAGACCTTTAATAGTAAGGATTCAATCCTACCAGCAGGAGTACTAAAAGTGGGAAACAGCAGAGTGTTTGTGAAGAATAATTACTCACTGTACATCAGAGAGAAGAAGAGTAAATGTATATCATTGTTCAGGGAATGTTGAGAAGCAGGCATGAGATTCAAACTGTTGTACCCAGCTATCTTCAAAATATTCTTCCCTGGAGGAACAAAATAATTTTTTGATGAAGTGCATGCTTAGGAGGAAATACAAAGGTTTTCCAACAAAAAGTGAGGTGTTTCAACTTGAGCCTTTCCAATGTTTCAGTTGAAAATTCTTGACTGAAGGAAAAACGTACAAGAATCAACTTGAAGAATCAAGAGTAGGTTAGAAATGAAGCAGGCAGGATTTTGGAGAGGGAGATGAGCAGGAATAAAACCAGTAACTTGGAAATTGACAAACATGGGATTACAAAGCCATGATTATATTTTGTGAATGTGACAACCCTCCACTGGACCAGTAATCAAGGAGCCTCAATCCTCACCACTGGCAACAGTGGGGGAGGTACACTGGAAGGATAATATGCACACAAGCAGTATTTCCAGATGCAGCTATCTGCATCAAGTGCAATTTCCCTTAAGAGGACACAGACACCACAGGCAGTCCAGGGCTTGTTTCTCCCTCTTTCTCCAGATCCCCAATAAGACTCCCCACTGGCACAGCTATAGAGTTGTGATCTCAGCTGAGTGGCCAAGACCTCCAGCACAATCTCTGTCCAACCAATGCTTCGTGTCCCTGCCCAAGTAGGTGACACACACTTTGAGGTTTGATTTACACACACACACACACACACACACACACACACACACACACACACACACACACACACACACACACACACACACACACAAATACACACCCGGGAAAGGCTTTTGCCCAGACTATAATGTAGTTATCACTACCACCAGCCAACTCCTTATCAGCTACCTTAGGCCCTTAACAATGGGTATCCAATCTTACTGTGTAATATTAATACAAATGGTAGTCTGGCCAAGAGCAAGGCTATTAAGAGTGGCCCACAGTGTCACCAAATAAATATACAAGTATTCTTAAAACTTAAATATGTCTCACAAAGATCAGCCACAATGAAATGTTTAAATATATTCAATAATAAATAACAAAAGAACAAGAAAATATTCACAGTGACTTCAGAGTTCAAAACCACAGGAAATATTGAAAACAACACTGCAGGACAGTCTCAAATAAAGAAAGAAAAATATCTAAGCTAAGCTTTGCTATACTCCTGACTATATCCAAGAGAATTATACTGTGCCCTAGAAACTTACTTCATCAGAGCAAGGCAGATGTGGTGAATGAATCTTGTAGCTGTCGTCAGGTCCAAAACAGAATACACAATGTTATGTCTCTCTAAGAGACCTCTCAAATTAATATCTCAAATATTACCCCTGAGCTAGCTTGTAGACTGACATAATTTATTTCGTCATTGTCATCATTTGGGTAAAAAGGGCTACAGACTGGGTTATCTCTCTAAGGAAGATATGGAGAAGAAGTTCTCTACTCAAAGTTGTAGTATTGCCAGACTTTTGTTTGAACCCCCATATTTTATGCTTCTGATTGGTCAGAGAGCTAGTTTGTTGTTTTCAGACTTTATGTCTGTATTAGCTTGTGTCATTATATAAGAGCTTCCATACACTTGGCAACTATGCCATTGATTGCTGTGGCTTTCAGGTAAATCCTGACCACTCCACTGATAGATACTACTTAACAGTGCTGAATTATTTTTGGGAGACAGTGCATGTTAGTGAGCTTAGTGTAATGGAGATAGAGTAAAGTTAATCACAATCTGATATATTTACACAGAGCACCTTCATTTGTTTGTCTGTCTTTGTTAATTGAATGAAGTACTTGCCACACAAAAGCATATTTTGGCCATGAGACCCCAGAGATCATTGCAAAATATTATTCACAATAGTGAATAAATAATTTAGCATATTTGTTTGAAAGACATGTTAAGTTTACCAGTACTGTACCACAAGGCTGAGTGTCTGGGCATTGTCCTATTTGGCATGTATTTCTCAGACTTTCTGGCCATTACTCCTGGCGTATGGGCGTCTGTTTGCAGGTAACTGTAAACTAGATGTTATTCAATCTTCCATTGACTCACAATTGCTCCAGCATTGATCAGACTATGTTAAAAACTGGTACATGATAAAATGTAGTATAGTTCATTTTGGTAAAAAAAACATTTTCAGACCATATAGGTGACACACCCCTCCAGTCATACACTGTTGTAAGGGGTCTAAGCACCCTTGTTGATAATTCCTTATTATTAACCATTGTGTCTCTATAGTAATGTGGAAAGCCTTCTATCTGGCTCATCTAAATTCCAAAGGCATCTCCTCTAGATCCAGAGAAGTCTTGATTCCCCTTTGCTCTTATCTCATCAGATCCATCTCTGAATATAATGTCTGCTTTTGCATGCATTTTTCTAAATATGTTAGTCAGACTGAAAAATCTCAGGCATTCTTAAAAGGTAAATGAATCCAAAATATGTAGCTGTCAGGACAGGCAGGCAGCCCATTATTTGTACTCAGTCACTTATAGACCCCCTCGATGGAGATCTCTGTCTAGCCACTGAAGCTATGGAATATCCAACCCTCTTTGACATTCTATTCCTTTATAGAACAAATGGTTCCTTAAATACCCATTTAAAGGAACTAAACCTTCACCAACAGATAAGACACTGGTTTAATTATTCAGCCCTCATTTGCCTACTGTGTAACCTTGAGCAAGTCACTTAACCAGGCAGTGCTTGAGGGGTAACTGAAAATTTGGGTTAGATTCCTTAATAATTCCCTGGACTGTAAGCCTAGTAGCTACCTTGAACCTATTGGTGTCATAGATTCATATTCTGGTGTATCCTCCACCTTTGCAACAAGCTTTCACAACATGTCAAACAGAGTAGCACCCATGGCACCTTCAAGATAAACCAAGATAAATCAGAGGACAGCATCAAATTATCCCATGGTCTACCTTGTCTTGTCCTCCTTGGCTATGCTTGTAATGGTGTGCAAACTTACCCACGAACCTAAATAAAGTGAATTATTTATTAAAAGAAAAAATGACATCTAAAAACACTAAATAGAACAATGATATAATGAGCAGCCAGAGAAGAATCCAAAATCAGAGTTTTAGTAGTCATGATAATTATAACTTATCAGAACAGGACAAAATGTAAGAGAGAGTTAAAAAGCTTTTAAAGCACTTTTTGAGCTCTTCACTGTCTGGCAGTCTTAGACCAATGGTTAGAGAAATGCAGGTGGTCAAAACTACAAGGACAAATGAGCAGGTACTGGAGGATTAAAACCTGACCTTAGCTACCGCTAACACAACATACAGCATTGCTGATTAGAAAGAACTGTTGAAAAATTATGAAGAAAGGGATACAGAGCAGTTCTTGTGGCTGAGATGTTATGACTGAGAAAGAAATATCAAGATGAAAAGCACGCCATAGTATTATCGAGAAGCTGTAACCATCCACCTCCTCTTTTGATATGGAAAACTTTTTCACAACAGTTTGGAGCAAGATGTGCGTTTGATGCTGGAGCAAGTTGTTTCATCCAGTCAGTGTTTCATAGCTGAAAGGAAAATCTACTTTACCCCCAAAAAATGCCTGATATTTCAGTATGAACTGTCTAGTGTTATGTCAAAGTTGCACACCCTGTGCAACACTCACCCCTAAAGCTGCAGACACCTACCTCAACTTTGGGGTCATATGCTGCTGAATGGAGTCCATGACTAGCATTTATCCTGAATTAATTTCTAAACAGACATGTCATGCAGCCAGTGAGCTCGGAAGGAGCACAGCTGCAAGGTCAGATTACCCTGTAAAGTCAGGAACAGGTAAGGCAGCAAATTCTCATGCAGAGCTGAGATATCACACGCTGTACTTTGTGTGTGTCTCTTAGATGTAATATTTGAACTGCAAAAATACACCCTCAAGAGTAAAGAATATACAGCATACCAGAGTACATTCCAAGGACTAAAACAAACAAGCATGTCATTAACAATAAAAGACAACTTGAAGTAAAATCAATAAATGAGTTGAAACCTAACCAGTGTAGTTAAAATGTGTTTATACTGAAGTTCATGGCACACATTACATATTCCTGACTTGATGCAGCTTTTGTTTCAAAATGCATATTGTGTAACATGACAAAATAGATTATGCCTCCTGGGCAGCATTACTGAATAACCATACTTACAAATAGCTGAGCTCATGACGTGTTAAAAACTGTCCTGTCCCTATTAGTATTATTGCTATTATTACTGCTTTTATTATTAAGGACATATACATTTGAGAGGTCTTTTTTGCTGCCATAGTTAGCCTTTTCATGACAAAACAAGAGAATAGGTGATTTACACATCAGCACCCTGATTGGGGAATGAACATTATCCAGCAGGGTGTCAATCTACAGATTTAATGCCCACTGAAAAACAAGTCCGCTGCTCCACTGCAGCATATTAAGCTGATGTGGAGCTCTGACTGAAAGAAAGTTAATGGCCACCATTCTTTTACAGTCTCTAAGCAGCACTTTTGCTGTTTAGTGAGTGTAAAATAAAAAAAGAAAAAGAAAATTAAAAAAAAAATTGTGTGTGTGTGTGTGTGTGTGTGTGTGTGTGTGTGTGTGTGTGTGTGTGTGTGTGTGTGCGTGCATGAATGTGAGAGTGAGATTGATCAAGTCATTATTTTATACTTGCTGAGCTGTGCTTTTGCTGTTTAGTGAGCGAAAAAGTAAACCAAAAGTCAACCATTTGTTTTTCCTCACTATGTGGCACTACAGAAAATAGTCTTCAGATAAATTTATATTTCAGTCAGCAACATAAAAATATCAGTAAGTTTACGCAATAACACTGAAATGTGACCCCTACTTTGTTAACAAACCAAGTCTGCTCTAAAGTACAAGCCATTTCTGTAATGACAGTGTTCACTGATGGTGAATTGTGCATCCACATTGCAATACACTTCTAGTTCAAACTTTAGCTTTGCTAAAACTTACAAAGGTAACAAAAATAAAGTAGTAGTCAGATTAGAATCTGTATAAGTCCGTATGGTATGCAGAGAGATGAACAGCTCAAGTACCAGCTGATATGCTGTGACAACAAATGTAAGCACCACACAGTCTAAATGTCTCGGGGAAACTGGATAAATATTAAACATATGACTGCATAGCATAAGCAGAAACACGGATATGGGTCTAGCTTACATTACCACAAACAAGTCAGACAATATTATGCAAGATGAACAAATACAGAAAGTGTTGTATGTTAGGAGGGGAGTATTGGCTGTGTACACGAGACAATTTCTCTATTGCCTCATGATGCCCATATTCGTCATATAGACAGGCGAGAACATTGGGAATTGACACTTGGACATGCCTGAATATTTAACTATTTCCCACTAGATAAGTGAGGAAAGTGTGTACAAGAGCTGTGTTACTCTAAGCAAGTGGGAAATATAAGTACAGTGTTTACCTGTAGGTAATGAGGAGGATTGAGTGCTATAGTAATTAGTAGCTCATGTAGTGCTTACATGTTCTGAACAAGTGCTGAGCATGAATAAGCAATACAGATAGGGTGTTGGATAACATAAACACACTGCCCCCCAACAGGTACACAATCACATATCCATGTACACTACAGAGCCCCTGTAACCATAACTATGATGGCACAAGGTGCACTCAGGCTGCATGGGACCTGTCCACATCCCTGGTTGTATCATACACATATGGCAAAACAGTTTGCTCTGCACATACACATCATGTAAAACATAGCTTCACGTCAGTCTGTGAAAACACTGAATGGTGCACACCAACAGTTATCACAACCCACAAAGTGGAGACACCACTCATAATGGGAGACACTGCACTACTACCCTGCTGAGTCTGGTCTGAAAGTCCATGAACCTTAATCAACGAATATGTTGTTAGCAGTACAGATGCAGATGACAGTACGGATGATTTCACACTGCATATCATACCTGTGAAAAGTCATAGGACATCATCACCCATACTATGTTCCACCTACCCTCAGTATACTAGATGTACATTTGTATGTCACAGGAGTGTTCTGCCAGTGGACTGTTGACAGAACCAACACTACAAAAGGTGTCTGAGTAATATGTGCATATCACACCAGTGCCAGCTACAGTAAAACAAGGTTAATTCATTGTACTCCCCCTCATTGTAGCCCATACCACACAGACAAATGGGAGGCATCTGCCTATGTAAGTATGTGAATGGCTATGACCTAGGAGCAATAGCTGACTCAGTGTTGTGGACAACATACAGAAGGGGCTTTGTGGGTGAGGTGTGTGACATATGTGCACAATCTGACAGCTGCATATTGCATTGTCACTGCTAGGTTAATAACCCTGTACCCATGAACTACCACCTAGGCAGTGGTCAACATAATGGACACTGTGTGTAAGGGATGCTGTTGTGCAGTTTACCTCTCTGAGCTAGTGACGTCACCAAGCCTATTAGGTAGTCATAAGAGGCAACCCTAGTCATGACAGGGTGCCATCCATGAACATAGAGATCATTGTACAGCCATACTCATCACTCAAGTGACCAATATCGGATCACATATCACCTTTAAGGGGTATTGGCCATGCTTGGATGGCCAACACCAGCCTTCACAATCCTCATCTCCACTATGTAGCATGATGCCTACCCTGCATAAAGACATGTCCAACACTGTGATGTTTGACATGCTACACATACATATCCTGATCTCAAATACATACGTCATGGACATCCACCTTCCTAGTATAAGGATCGCTACATGCTGGAGAGATCCTTGTGCCATACACATTACATACTCCTGCCATACTGTGCAACCCTGTCCAGAAAATCTGCACATTTCACCTCTGTCAGACATGGTGTGATGACCGCATGGTAGATCTATCATTAACCATGTGGATCAGTTATGGGGCGCTGCTTCACCTGGCGCCAGAAACACAGCTGTCGGCTACAGCTAGGTAACCTTACATCCTAGGCTCATACATGGCCCAGGGCATACAGACAACTAGATGACCTTGGCCGTACATGCTATAGTTGACAACCATCCCTGCAAATACCATCAGGCTAGCCAGTGTCCCATGTGTATCACATGTGCAACACAGGCGATATATGGCAGGATGTTGAACTGCTGTACAGTGCTGTGTAGATGTATATGGCAAAACACATGCATGTAAAGGCTTCCATGTGCATGTCTGTAGTGTCACACGTCATGTCCGTTAGGGCAGTGTATGTGTTTATTTGTGACATATACACAGCATCAAGGTCGACAGCATTAATGTGGACACATACAGGCATGTGCTGATAGGTAAGAACATCAGTACAGGCAAACAGACATGCCCACATCAAGACAGCATCCACATGGAGTATGAGCAATATAATCAGGTGACACACATATATGGTGATAATATCCAATCCCCACTGGGTGTCACATATGTGTGACACAAACATGTCAGTGGTGTCAGTGTCATGAAGATTTGCAAAAACAACTATTTATATGTAATAAGTGTGATACACATGTATGTGCAGCTGTATCTCTGTACATCTCTGAGATACTGTGACCTGTCTCCATCATTATGTCTTCCAGGTATGCCGCGAGCAAGGCTCCCAGCCTATACACACTTGGAGGATGAGGCCCTTATACCTTACCTCCAAGACAACTATGATGTCCTGTTTAGCCATGTGCTACAGGATGCACAGCAGCGGGATGACTTGTGGCAGGAACTTTGCAGGAAGGTTAATGATGTGGGTGGCCATAACCGCACATACCAGCAGGTGCACAGACACTGCATGGACATGATCAGATGTACGAAACAGCGTGCAAATGCAATCGCCAGAGAACAAGGTGCAACAGGTGTTGGGCCACCAACCCAGCCCCCACTCACACGTACCGAGGAGCTACTGGCCAACCTGGGGACACCGGCAAAAAAGCATCCACAAGCCTTAGCTGACATCATGGAGGTGGGTTTCTCTCAAAAACTGAGCCTGGAGTTGCTTGGTAAGTCACTACTGCACATATAACTATTATATCTCATATAGTTGCATGTGTCACTGTATAATATGTAATATAGCATCATATGCAAGGCATGTATACACACATGCCGCATACTATAGTATGCTACTCTGTGTATGCACACATGTGCATACTCCATAGTATATCTTATTGTACTGGTGAATGTGTTAACATGCACATTGCCCCCTGTAGCTGTCATACAGGCATGGATAATGATCATACTGCTGTGTCACCCTTATATAGGTGCCTCTGGCGTTCCACTAAAACAGCAGGTAGTTGCAGGTGAGACAGTTATAAGTACCAGGCATGTTAATGCACAGATCTATTCACCATGGGGCCAGTTAACACATGTACACATAATGTATGGTCCGGTCACAATATACAGGTCGCATCTGCAATCTATCACAATGGCTACCCATATGCAATACTTACAAACTAAGTGAAACACCGACATGAAACCTCAGGAACTGTCATTGCTAGATGTGTGGACAGCTGTGCATACAACAGTGGTGGTGTTGTTCAAAGTAGGAACATGTACTAGACATCAGAACCACACATGTGGGGTACACAAACAGTACTACACAGTGAGCTGGAGCATGGGCAGCCCACAGGATTGACCATTGTGGATTATGCCCCTGCTATGAGTGCACACATTGTGATGTGCCATCTGACATGTCCATGACATGTAGTGGGCCAGCTGCAACATTGTCTCACTATCCCATAAAACATACCCCACATACCAAACATACAACCCTTTGTCTGCATAACCCTGTGGACAGTGGAGTATATGACATCTATGGGTGTATGTCATATGGGACAACACAGACATGTGAGATAGACGGCCATCACAACCATTTGGCCAACACATGTTCACACATGGCCATAGAGGATGGCCAGAGACATGTAGCAACACACAGTAGATGTGATGTGTTTGTCAGCACCCTGTTGTACATTGGCTACACATGGTCCAACTATAGCCTTTGTTGAATAGTTATATTGCAGATGTGGAACACTGGACATCCTACAGGCCTGTGCACAGCTTGTGGAGGCATAACATCATTCAACCACATAAGATGTGTTGAACTTCATGACTCTGTCACAGCATGACAGTAGTCACCTGTACAGCATCCACGTACATACACAGACAACTGCATCAGTCCACAGATACAGTACATTTCCCTTGCTACTGTTGGACATCACTGTCAGCCGTGCACCTCGTGTGTGTGGTACACAAATGTCATGTGGGACATGGTGTATTGACAAGTATGCCATGTGTGGACATGGTTGCCAGGCAGCTAAAATATGTTTGCAGATGTATAGGGGTGTCATCCATATGGCCTTCAGTGACCTGTGTCACACATTCCACATCATAGCTTAGTGTGTATACACCTCAGCGACGTGAGTCTCAATCCACAGTATATATGTATTGTGTATGCACACAGTCATGGCTATGCACTGTGTCTGTAATTCACACTGTATAGCAATAGAGACACCTCATGATTCCATGCAATGGCACTGTGTCTGTATTTCACACTGTATAGCAATATAGACGTCTCATAATACCCTTCAGTGGTTATGCACATCTGCTAAATATGCATTTTTATCTGTAGGGCGGACAGACAACACTGCAATGTGACACCATTAACCCACTGTATATGTGACAGGACACCATTGTGTTAAACATGTATACATGTCAATGCACACATCAACAGATTACATGTCATACTACATGTTAATGTCAAGGTCATATGCCACACATCAGCCATGTGTATTGTCAATCTGTGCTGGTCCACATGGTGTAACTCAGGGATGCATGAATGCTACCATGATTGTGTGAAATGCATGGCTTCTGCGATGACACATGCATGCTGTTGTGTGCAACCCAGGGATGTATGATAACTACCACTATTATTGTCTGAGCTGCATGCCGTCTGCTGTATCACATGCATGTTGCATGCCTTCTGTCAAATCACATGCATGGTGTGTGTCTGTGTGTGTGTGTGTGTGTGTGTGTGTGTGTGTGTGTGTGTGTGTGTGTGTCTGTCTGTATTGTAATGTAGAGTCTTTGTTTTCCTTCACATGTGATGTAGGTGCATTAACCTCCTGCAGTCCATCTGATGTTAGTGTCCCCACAGACTCTAGCAATGATGATGAACATATGCTTGAGGCACAGGCAGGGTTGTCAGGGGCTGAATCTGTGCCATTGGTTGCCATTCCACCTATATCCCCCCCTCATCACCGCACACAGATCTCATGCCAACACATACCCCATCACCAGTGGCCATAGAGGAAGGACAGATGGCATGTGGTAGCTTGGAACAGGAAAGTGTGGTGGCTATGGAAGGTGTATATTCACACCATGGTGTCAGGCAAATGACTGGAGATGGGCCACACAGGCATGTGGCCAGTGCTGCTCGTATGAGGACCTCTGGCTGACATGCCCCTGCAGGACAGACAACAGCAGCTGGTGTCACCACACACATGCTTCAGGCTGTAATGGTGGCACAGGCATGTGCTGAATGGCAGAACAGAGAAGGGCAGATGCTTCAGAGGGCTGCTATCTGTTCTTTAAATGACAACATCCAGGCATTGGCAAATGCTCAACAGCAGATTGCTGAGGTTTTGGACAGATGATTGGGTGACATGGATGGAATCCTTGACCGTGGCATGACAATGCATGAATGTGAGCTGTCTGTGCTGGAACATCTGGTAGGAGTGAGGTATAGGGCACATGGACATAGGCCAGCTATGTCACCTGCTGCAGGTCTACATGAACGAGCTACCTCACATGCCCGTTTCCATAGTGGCAGTAGTAGCAGCAGTGCAGCTGGTGCTGCACTGTCCACACCAGGATACAGCAGGCCACGTGCACGTGGCCCTAGATGTTCCTAACGGGGACATGGTTCCAGTGGACATGTGTCATCAGACAGTACCCAATCTGCACCTCTGCCTGGTAGTGCCCGTGCAACCCCTGGCAGGCACAGGTCACGTGGCCGTGGCCAGACACCATGAGCTGTAAAACCTGGTCTGTACAGTCTGGAGCTGTCAATAATACCCCTGTGTAGGGCAGACACATGGCAGAACAGTGTGCACACATACACGCACACACCAGAAACATCAGTAGGACACCGCAACACACACATGCATAACAACCACACATGGCCAATTAGATTACAGGCCCTAACCCACATACATGATGTCATCCACTAGTGCAGCCTAGGCCCCTGGCATACATTATCACGCTGTGCATATGATGATACCTGTGCCACATCCCTGTCATCCACACCATCGATGCAGAGACATGCTCATATGGTCTGATGCACAGGGTGAACAGAATAGGGAGATAAGTGTAGATTACAATTGTTGTGTGCTGTTGACATGCAGCAGACATGCCATGTAGTATGTATTGTTTTCTGTTCACAGTATGTGTCTTGGTAACAACAGTAACAGCATGTTGGTCATGATGTCCTGCTTCCCTCCTTCAGGTCTAATTGCATGTGCCGTTGAGTGCCAGTGTTTGCAGTTTCCCATGTGTAAATGTGGACTACTCACAGGTATTTATGGCAATACCAGCATGCTATTCGTAGCTTCAACCTCACTGTTAGAAAGACTGACATTCCAAAGATGTCTACCCATCTACTGATTCAGGAGCATGGGAGCTGTGTACTAAGCTACAGTGGCTAGAGAAGTGACATCCATACCGGGTGACATCACAGGTACAGTTACATGGGGTGGGGAGTTTACATAGCAGTTTAGCTGATGACAAGGGTAGAAGCCAGTTGATAGCTTGAGGCCTCACTGTGTATGCAGCAGTATTGCCTGCATTACAATGTGTACCGACGCTACCTTTGGCAATTGTGCTGATATATGCACACGGGAGGTCTTAAGTGTTACAGGTGTCAAGTGATTTACAGTCAGTGGCACCCTGAGAGCTGTGTAGGTTGTATGTGTTCCCCTTCAATTAACAGAAACATAGCTTAGTGTTTGCACATGTTATTGTAGGATGGCTTGTGACACACCTGTGAGCTGTCTTCAGCAAACATCCATCTGCAAAGATGGCCCACCACTTAGTTATGTCCACACATCCGTACATACCTGATGTACATCTTACTGTACTGTCAGTATATCACCATATACAGTTGGCAATGATGGGGCTGCATTGCAACTGCATGTTGTAGTAAGACACATGTCACCTGCAAACATCAGCTACTGCACACGCATGGTAGTTGAACGCACACCACTACCTGTACATGTGTGTAGATCCTACATTCCTGTCATTTAGCCATGTTTGTAGGCATTGCAATTGGTGGACTTGTGTGATGACATACATGACACATGGACTGTTGTATAATATGATAGTTGTCATGGGTAACCAGTACAGAGGGAATGTTAACTCAGTCAACATTGATATCACACCTTATGTACTGTTGGAATTCAACAGCCATGGACCTACCTTCCATGTGCATGTGTGTAATTGCTGTAGCCACCTGTCTGCATGAAGGACAGCAACAGCTATGGTATGTACATATGTGTTGTGTGCGTGTGTGTGGCATGTACATATCCATGGCAGGTACATGTATGTCATATCCAAACATGAGGGTGTTTATTGGTGTACAGCAATCGTCATCTGTTACTGCTGTATATGACTCAGGGCCCCTGTTATGTGTACAGCCGACCTGGTTATGAACTGTAGTATCATTGCATTGCATAACACATGATGCAACTGTGTCATTACATGGGTAGTCTGCACAGTTGATGTAGAGCTAGGTACAGTTCACTGGTCATGGGTCACATGGTGTTGTACTAATATATGTTCTACCACATGTATGGATGTGTGTTGCTGGTCCAAGGACTTTTGACACTGATCTGTGATGCCTTTTGAGGGTGTACTGGTTAGTACATGTGAGTGGCCTTCATGTACATGGGGATACCACCACCTGGAGTAGTCAGTACCGGTGTTATGACCCACATGTCTTTATCCGAGGTATACGGTGGTAGTGCTATTGTGCACAACTGAGCCTTCAGCCAGGTGTTCCTCTCTGCACAGATATCAGTATTTCCCCATTGTTGGATCTACATTGGGCAGCTGTGATTACAAACGCTACACATCTAGCACTGTTTAGCATACACATACAATGTAGTTGTCCTCTAGGTATCAGGGTGTTAAGCTGGTCTCAGGACATTCGTCTATGAATGGCACTATATAGGCAAAGTAGCCACTCCTGGCAGAACATCACCACGGGTGGTAGTAGTGTGCCAGGTTTAGATTGGTACATCTATGGTGATGGACAGCAGCAGACATTGTGTAGAAGACCAGTGTCAGATATATGTAGTGCAGTGTTCCTGCTAACAATGACAACTATCGACACTGGAGTCCATTACAATGTGTTGCTCACGTCTAACTGTAATGGCATGGCCACTGTGCCCTTCCGTGTTTAGAATCAGAGTGCATACAAAACAGCCCTGTGCTACTAAGTGTGTGAGCATGCCCAGTACAATGTTATGTAGATGGGCACATAGTGCATTCCAAACGGTCGTGTGCTACTAAGTGTGTGAGCATGCCCAGTGACACCTTGTGCCGGTTATCTGCCTCTGTGTGTATGGGCATGGCCATTGTAAGCCTGTATAGTGATAGTAGTCGTCCAGTCAACAGATGGCCATACCCCACTTCAGGATGGATTCCTACATTGAACACACAGGGTCACAGGTATGTACATCATAACTGCCAGCATCCATGTTGATGTCCGCATTCCTAGAAGGTAATATTGACAGTCTTGAAAGGTGTAGTGTCTGTGGCGTGGCTCATATCTATGTAGTATTGTAATAGTGGTCCATAGATAGGCAGTTGTCCTGATCCCACCACTGGCATGTGTGTCTGTCTCCATTTGCTTGGGAACAGAATAATGCTTTTAGACTGCTAACACTCCATACAATCCCTATCACTGACTTTTCCATTGCTGATGATGTCACCCACCTAGAAGTACACCTCTGGGAGTGTTGTGTCCCAGTAATCTCGGTAGCGTGTTCTGTAGCTGTGTAATGCTGTAGTGTGATTAGGTAGTTAGATCTGTGTTTTAATCCCAGCCATGCCACCTGTGTGTCTGTGTCTCCGTCTACCTGGGGACAGAATTATGCTTTTACACTGCTCACACTCCATACAATCCCTATCGCCAACTTTTCCATTGCTGATGATGTCACCCACCTAGAAGTACAACTCTGGGAGTGTTGTGTCCCAGTAATCTTGGTAGTGCATTCTGTTACTGCGTAATGCTGTAGTGTGATCCAATAATTAGGTCTGTGTTCTAATCCCAGCCATACCAACTGTATGTGTGTGGGTCTCCGTCTGCCTGGGGACAGTATAATGCTTTTAGACTGCTCATACTCCATACAATCCCAGTCACCGACTTTTTCATTGATGATGATGTCACCACCTAGAAGTACACCTCTGGGAGGGCTGTATCCCAGTAATCTTGGTAGCGTGTTCTGTAGCTGCGTAATGCTGTAGTGTGATTACATAGTTAGGTCTTTGTTCTAATCCCAGCTATGCCAACTGTGTGTGTGTCTCCATCTGCCTGTTGCCAAAATAATGCTTTTAGACTGCTCACACTCCATATAATCCCTATCGCCGACTTTTCCATTGCTGATGATGTCACCCACCTAGAAGTATACCTCTGGGAGTGTTGTGTCCCAGTAATCTCGGTAGCGTGTTCTGTAACTGTGTAATGCTGTAGTGTGATTAGGTAGTTAGGTCTGTGTTCTAATCCCAGCCATGCCAAGTGAGTGTCCCTATCTGCCTGGGGACAGAATAATGCTTTTAGACTGTTCACACTCCATACAATTCCTATCGCTGACTGTGCCATTGCTGACAATGTCACCCACATAGAAGTACACCTCTGGGAGTGTTGTGTCCCAGTAATCTTGGTAGTGCATTCTGTAATTGCATAATGCTGTAGTGTGATAGAATAGACAGGTAGATGTTCTATTCCAAGGCATGACAGGTGTGTGTGTTTGGCAGTCATATCCTATGTGTTGGTGTCTGTCAGTGGCTAGCTACTGGATGTGTTGAGGAGCATGTTTTGTTGTTTTCCTATATACTGGCCATAAATGTCACAATCGGCCAAGAGAATGGGTTGGCAAGACATACACATACATTCAGCAATAGGTCTGGTGAGTAATGACAGCAGCCCTAATCTTACCCTTAATACAGTCTGAACCTGTGTGATGCACAGAAACACACTTGCCTTGATATTAACACCAGTACATAATGCAGGAGGCGCATGTGGTTTCCTTTTCATTCTTGTCTAATGCTTTGGTGTCACGTGGTCTGCTGTTGAGATATATATTCTATATTTACGTATGTATATGTATATGTGTATATATATGCATATATATGTATATATCTATCTATATATATATATATATATATATATATATATATATATATATATATATATATATATATATGTATGGACATTAGCACACATAAATCTACATGATGGAATCCATGTCCTATAAAGTTGAATGCCTGTGCTGTATGATCTGTACATGATAACCTCAGATGTATGTATATCTGCCATGGCTTAGTGGTGAAGCACATCTGCTGTGGTGTGCAGGATCCTGGGTTTGAGCCGTGCAGAGGCTGGTTGTTTTGTTGCTGGGAAGAACAAGGGACATCGAATATGGTGATACTAAGGTGCTTTTAACCAGTTGTGTGCGGGTCTGCGCGACAGTAAGCAGTGGTTATTTTTGTGGAGGCTCAGTATGGGTCATGTAACTATGCATTAGAAGACAATACTATGCAAACGAGGTGGAAATTAATGAATACCGTTTATCCCCAGGGTGTGATGCAGATCCCAAGAGTGTATGTGTATAGATAGCTGGGTGCAAGACTCGAATATCGGTGAAAGCATGGGGGAGTGTCAGGCATACTGTGCGTACATTGGAGCCCTGTGTCTCAGGATTGCTCCTGGATTAGCACGCCTAAGCTAGGGGTGTGTTTATACATGCCTACTGCAATTGGGAGGGACAATAGCAGTAGGAGAGTAGTCAAGGTGAACAAGCTGGGCAAACAGGTGATAATTATCACAATCAGCAGATTACAGGCCCAGCTCAGCCCAGCCCAGAACACTACGATAAAGTGAGAAAGCACCATACCCTCGGGTTTTTCCACACTCTACACCACCGGTGTATACATGCGGGGAAATTTTACAAAACAATCCAACGAAATGAGAAGGGCTGCAGCAGGCAACATAGACCAACATGTGCAGGAGGCTGAGGGTGGTGAGGATGTGAATGCTGCCAAACAACTCTCAGTGAGGAGACAGAGAAGACTGTACAGACCCAGGGTAACCTACCAGGGGCTACATAAACTGGAGATAGAGGAGCACTATGGGGTGGAAAGAGACCTCCTACAGCAGATTGTTAAGTTGTGCCAGCCACACCTGACACATCGAACAGGCCGAGGGGAACCCATCCCAGTGGATACCAAGGTATGTGTAGGCCTAGGTATACTAGCCACAGGTACCTCCCAAAGCACAACTGGGGATATCATGGGGATCTCACAGGCATCTGCATCCAGAGTATTCCACCAGTTCCTGGATGCCATGCCACCACATGGCAGTGAGCACGTACATTTCCTCAACACACGTGAGGTGTTGACCAGCAATATGTGTCTCTTCCACCAAATGGCAGACTACCCTGGGGTAGTGTGTGCTATAGCCTGCATGCACATACACATCAAAGCACCACCCAGTGAGCAGAGTAGGGCCTACATTAACTGCAGGGGCATCCCCTCCATCAACTGCCAGGTCGTATGTGATGCCCAGGGCATTATACTGAATGTGTGTGCTGGCTGCCCTGGAAGCAATGAAAATTCCGATATATGGCATTTGACACAGCTGTTCCACTGCTTTGCCAATATGGACATCCCCTACGGTCACCTAGTGGGAGATGCTGGGTACCCACTACAGCCATGGCTGATGACACCCATCAGAAATGCACACACACTTGAACAACTATGCTACAATAGGCACATGAATAGGCCAGACATATAATAGAGCATGTGTTTGGGATGCTGAGGTCACAGTTCAGGTGTCTGGACACATCCGGTGGAGCCTTGCAATATTCACCAGCTACATTCACCCAAATTGTTATGATATGTGCTATGCTACACAATATGATCCTGCGGAAACAGCTGCAGCAGGAACAGCATGGGGCAGGTCCACATAGCCCCCCACCAATGCCAAGGCCTGTACAGGCACAGAGTGACTCGGAGGAGGAACAAACTGAGCCGGACCCAGTAGGCGGAAGGAGGCGTGCCCAGTATGACCTGGCCTTGGCAAAGAGCCAATGCATAGCATATGCACTGACACAGTAGGTAACCAGGGAATGTCACCCTCTCTGACTCGCACAGACAGTAAAAGGGATGCCAAACATGACACTACCTGTGCTCAGCCATGTATAGGAAGTGCACTGTGTGCATCCGACATAGGCAGCCCTCCAGCACCATCCTCAGGTTTGGCACACCCTCAAGGTAAGTCACTCAACCTACCAATTGGCAGTTATATTAGAATGTGTTGTTACCTGTAGCTATGGTATGGATGTGAGCATGCAAGGGAATTTGGTGGCCGAATGTTAAGGCAGCGGACAGTAGACGTCCATAGTGGCACTATGACATCTGTAGCACATACTGGGGTCACCATAGTAGCCAGTAGTACACAGGGTATCATAACCCACTGTGGGTAATGGGCTGAGCATCATGTGTGTCCATACAGCCCACACAAGTCTCAACCAGCTGGACAGGTGTAGACCAACACAGACAAATGCTGTACTATGGCCTCTGAATATGCCCAATGGATGACCCCCCCCCTCCACAGACCCACACAGACAGACTACAGCAGGCCAGGCAGTTGGATGTAGGTTGTGAAGGCTAGGACATCTGAAACTAATATGTTGGTAATTAAAGCTAAGATCTGGAGTACACTGGTATGCCTCTAGCCAGCACAATAGGTAGGTCTACACACTGAAATGGAGTACCTGACATACCAGTACAGTAGTAGCAAAAGTGTACAAGTGTCAGCTGTGCCCCCCTTCCAATGTACAAATATAGCAACAGCGTACACATGTAACAGTCAGGTGTACCCCCCCACCCGGTGCTGTGTAGGAATGTGGATACAGTCGGATGTCCCCCCATGCTGTGCAGAAATGTAGCAGCAGTCAATGCTACATGACCGATGGATACCCTGCAGACAAAGCATGCCACCTGTCAGTGTACAACGCAGAGGTCTGCACCACAGTACTGACTACCTGGACATGTAACACATGTGATACAGTTGACCATACTGGGCATGCTCTAACACATGAAGGTATGATGGCAATGTCAGCCGACAACATGCGGAATGGTCATACTGGGCATGCTCACACACATAAACACAAGCCGGCCAGGTCTGCAAACACCAGTGGTCTGGACATATCTGCCGGTACATTGCTATACTGTTGGATGACTGTGCTGTATGGTATGTGTGTGGTACTGTCTATTGTCTGTATATTTGCCATGGTGTATTGGTAATTTACATTAGCTGTGTGTGCAGGATGTTGCTGCCAACACTTGCAAAGGACGGTTATTTGTTTGTGGCCAGAACAAGCCCATTGGATACGGAGTGAGTTAGGCACATTGAAGCAGTTGGGAGTGGTAGGGCATGGGTTTGCATGGTGTTAAGCACTGCTGACCTCTGGTTACAGTTTCTCACACTTGGTTAGACTCCACATTTCTTTACCAGTGCAATACTCACATACTGGTAGCCAAACACGCTTACACCCGCTTGCTCCCTCACTTGCACATGCAGTGACATGCTTGCATGTGTCACTCACGCTGGGTGGGCGCGATCCCTTGTGATGCCTATTACATCGGACTACATGACTACAGTATCGGGTATGGCCAACCATTAGGCGATGGCATGGCGTTCGACTGTACGGAATTGGCAGCCTGTTCAGTGAGTTAATCATATTATATGCATGTTCCTCTTACAATCTGCTGCCATCTGGCTGATACATGGGAACTGATACTCTGCAATGCAGACAA
The DNA here is from genome assembly GCF_019279795.1 of Protopterus annectens. Classification (NCBI taxonomy): domain Eukaryota; kingdom Metazoa; phylum Chordata; order Ceratodontiformes; family Protopteridae; genus Protopterus; species Protopterus annectens. The sequence goes on along the minus strand of NC_056741.1, from coordinate 1,779,895,439 downwards.
GTAAATGTGTTTTGGGACCCACATCCATCTGCTGGGTCATGCTGCCGCATACCTATTGTAGATTTGCCACCTTTTAAATTGGCCGAGGTGAGACTTTAGGATTAACACCTGCCCCACTTTGTGTGGGACAGTCCCTCCTTAGGCATATCTGTCATGCGAAAATAATCAAGAAATAGCAAATGTCCTGATTACAGGACAATATTATAGTTTACATTTCTCTAATAGTTGCATGTAACAGTTATTGTATATATGACACTTCTATATGCTATGTGAAGTAGCATAAGCAACTGGACTGCTACTAGACTAAGCTTTTATTTGTGCTAATACGTATAGTTCTGTACTATGCACGGATGTAGGTATGTTCTGACCTGGTACGTCTGACATGTCTACGGAGCAGGTCCCACTTTGGCCATTTGGAAAGGTGGCAGCCCTATAGGACCTATATGTAGAGATCTCAGATTTGGCAAGGCAACACATACCTACAGCCAGTAGAAAATAGACTACTTCACCGGTTTGCATAAGTAAAAGTTATTCTTGTAGCATTATAGTTGCTAATACTGTTTCCTATAACATCTAGGTGTTTCAGATACAACATAATCATTTTATGCAACCACTACAGACAATATAAGGATTTTTTGCCCTAAATCACAGGCCATGTACCATAATAACATTTATTTTGCAGGACACAACTGCCCGAAGGGGAGTGTTCCTCGCAAAGGTGAACAGGTGGTAACCCCAACCTATTATCCTATCATCTACCTAAGGTAGTCGGCGGAATATGCACTTTCCATCACTAACAGACCTCACATACGAATGGGGGAGAATGAACACTGAATCAGGGACAATGCATAACACCCTCAGGGACACATTTAGATGATTGGTACTATTAACCTGACACATTGACAGTCCCAGAGCATCTGTATTCATACACATTTGTTGAGGTACATGCTGGTTATGACTCCTACATGTTGTCATTAGTCATTACATGTATTCCGCCACCTGTCCACCTAATATCACTAGTTCTGGAAGGGTTTAGTTGGGACTGTGTTAGATTCTAATTTGTAATCATGGACATCCATGATAATCGGGTACAGTTCACTGATATAGTCTCTATGTGTTCCTCCAATGGTTTACGGACTATACAGTAGATGTGCTCTTAAGGTTTGGGAGGTATGGGCCTCTGCTATGCCCACATAGGAATATTAATTACTTCCACGGGGCAGGCCTAATACATCTCTGCCAACCAACACACGCATCATGGTCAGGTGTTTAATCCCGGGTAGTAGGTTCTGCATGACCGGCTGGAGGCTGAGCAGTCTCGTGAACCCCTACTGCACATACAACTTGTGTCCAGATGTCTACAGGACTGGACATCGTGTCGTGACACCAAGTCTGATGTTTACACAGGATACTTATCCCATGAGGGATATCCAAAAATTGAACAAGGCAATAAACTTCAATATTTTTGGATTTACAAAAACATGATAGGGTTTTACATGCAAGGGATACATAGCTTGCAATCCTGACACTGCCTAGGGTGAGACTGCCAACTAGATATGAGTAGTGGTCACTATGTGCAGATATGGTTGCGCCAAGCTAGCAGCCCAAGTATGGCTGGATTTGGTGGATGTTCAGGAATGGGGGGGTGGTTGTGTCCTGTAGAGGGGATGATGGGTATTCAATTATGCATCCAGGTGTGTTGTAATTGGATGGCTCAGTTCAGTCCAGACCATTATGTGGGTATGTGCCGATGACGTTTTTGTACATGTGTATCACACATTTTAACATTCATTCAAGGGAACACATTGCATACACTACATATCTCTGGTACCTGTATGGTTGTGAGGACTACCCTAGCATTTTTCACCTTCCACATGCTGTACATTATGCACATAGGTACATGGAAATACTTATGTTTCATGATATGGTAGGTAGACCTGGGTAATACCTGTTCATCTTTGGCCCATCCTGACAAGGATGCCTTGGACCGCAAATGGGCAGATTTTGGGCGAATGCTCTGACCATTGGTAGGGTTGCCACCTTTTCATATGGCCAGGATGGGATATATTCAGGACACACATCAGATTTTACAGGCCAACACATACCCATGGTCAGTACAACAGATAGTACTTTTGTTTTATGCCTAAATGTAAGCTTATTGTTGTAGCAGTTTAGCTGCTTCTTCTGTTTCATTTACTTACTTATTCTGTTTCTTGTAACATGTAGATATGTTACATACAGAAATAACTATTGTATGTGACTATTACATAAGATGTGGGACATAATTATGTCCTACGATTGCAGGATATTTTACATTTATAATGGTTTTGGTATGGATACAACTGCCCAGAGGGGGACTGTCCCTCACAATATGGGACAGGTGGTAACCCTGACCTTTGGGCTAGACTTAGCTATTGGCAGTGCACTAACACGATGCATTTCGCTTCCACTTGGTATAACTATCAACACTACAATAGAATATGGGCACTGGGTTTTAGATGTCATTTGTTCGAGGGATGGGGACTCAATATTCAGCTACGTGCATTTGTGTTTGCTTCTTATTTTTGTGTTCGCAAAACTGTCTTGCATGCCTTGCATACGTTTCAGTATCCACGGACACTGACAGGTGTGATTACTATTGGAGGCAGGTTGTAATATTCAGCATTTTAGGTTGTACGTAAACAGCTGACATGTCCACACCTCTGTGCGGCACTTTGACACGCCCCATGCACTCGGGCACATTTCCTCTGCACGTGGATGTGGTGGCAGCGCACCTTCATTAATATGCACATGGTGCTACTGCACCATCTCTATGCCACACAGTTGGTGCAAGCCTAACGCTGTCCTTGCACCAAGCTTCATGAATCCCAGGGAAAGGCTTTAAGATACTTACTCCAGTGTGTAGGTCTGGGTTTCAGTATCTGTTTTCCAAATTATGAACAATGTAATTCTGAGCAAGTCAATCCCACATCACTGTTAGGTTGCTCTTAAAAAATTGTTTGGCTTGTTTTGTTTTATCTGTCACCATGTGTGTGTGTGTGTGTGTGTGTGTGTGTGTGTGTGTGTGTGTGTGTGTGTGTGTGTATGTGTGCATGTGTGTGTGTTTGGACAAAATGACGTAGGGAGATGTGAGTGTGTGTCTCTTGTGTTTTCACTTAAGGCCGCTCTTAGTGTCTGTGTCATTATTAGAATACATTTTATTGAATTTGGCTTTGTGAGACAGAAGCAAGACAGAACCACAGAAGTACAGAGAAACAGAGCCAAAATCCCAATTTGAATAAAAAGCATTCTAATAATAAAACAAACCATTTGTCAATGCTGAATATCCACTGCATGTAGAATGTAGCCACTGCCATACAGGTTAAAAATAAAACGAACGACATGACAGCATATGGCAGAGGAGAATGGAAACTGAAAGCACCTGCTATTCACTACATTCCATGTAAATGATAGATAGTGATTACTGGGGAATGAATAGCAATTGTTTGTCAAGGGCGCACAACATAAACTTCAAAGTGTATGCACATAAAGACATGGCTATACTACATAATTGGCTGCTGGGGATAAAGTGGTGTAGGGATGAAAAGAAATATGTAGTTATTACTGTTTGTTTTCTTTGGTTATAACTGAAGTTTTCATATTACTTTCTTTAGACAGCCCAGCATAAGTTAAAATGTTGAAACGATTAATCTGTTAAATTAAAGTATACTTTAAATAGGAAACGCCAACCCTCATTCTAATGTGTTAATTTTCTTTCTGTCTGGTCTAGAAGTGTTCTAAATTATGGTAATAATACCTATAGGGAACACAGCTTCTGTGGGATGATTGAGTTAAGCTCTGGTGAGAACTTATAGGCAATGCTCATGCACCTTTCTAAGGTGGTGCAATATTGTTGATGAGTGTTACACCTTACAGTAGTACATAGTGCTCAGATACCACTTGAATGTACTGTAGAATCACTAGCAATAGGTATAGCACCTGTCTGACAGCTGCACTGAAATTGTGGTGTACAACAATGCTATTTGATGTCTGTTCTAGCCCAAGATTATAGCATGCAGCTTGATAGCATCTTCTTACCTTTACTGAAGTAGCAGCATGTTAGCATGACAACTGTGGCACTCTGTAATGATACATAAAGTGTGCAACACCATTCACACATACCACACTGATATTAATACTGGGATGAGAAATCTGCCTGGTAAGTGTGTTTCTCCCTGTCAAGAGCATGTAATAATCTAGTACCTGCCTGAACTGCTCAGATGCCGCTGAAAGTGGCATAGTATCTGCATGGCTGCTGTTCTCTGTCCTGATGGTAGTGTGCTGTGCTCCGAGATGTTTCTGACATGCTGTAGTGTCACTGACAAGGAGGTAAAGGACCATGTGGCAGGTGTACTTCTCTTTGATGTAACACATTACTGCCAGCTAAGGCACTTCTTTGATCTATCAAAGTGTCATTATTGAGGAGACATTTCATTTGTCTCGCAGACATACTAATCCCTGATATCAGAATGGTGTCATCTAACAACATTTTTGTCTATAACAATTGCATTTATCAGACAGAAGAACAACTAAATAGCATGTGTGGTAATCACTGTGTTTAAGCTGCGCCATTTAGCTGCTGCTG
>NC_056741.1:1779843315-1779888315 GCF_019279795.1 Protopterus annectens | reverse complement strand
ACAATTGACTGAGTATAAAAACTTATTATTATTTTATTATTATTTATTTATTGACATTTGTTTACCAGGAGAGTCTGACTGAGCACAGGTACCCTTTTTCAGCAGTGGCCCAGGAAGAAAAGCTCCAAGGTAACATATTTAATGCAATCAGTACAAGCAATAACACATTTTGCAACAAGGTATCAATGAGTGCATAGTATAATAGTCAGTATAATAAAAGTTGTATTGATATTCACAGACATTAAATTTCCAAGTGCTTTAAAGGTGGTGTATAAGATAGGAGTAATTTAAGAAATACAATAGAGTGAGGTGTTAGAGGAGATAAGCAAGTCTGAGTGTTACCAGAGAAGTAGTGATGGAAGAGTAATTTGGTTGTACTAATTAAAAGTAGGTGGAATAGTTTAAGAAGGACAATAAAGTGAGGTATTAGAAGGGGATAAGCAGGTTAAGTGATTTAGTGCCTTAAAGGGAGATGTAAGAAAGTTGTTAGAGAGCTATCTTCCAGATGAGGAGCAGGGAGTATAGGAAGCCTTTTAGTAATGGATTGAAAAGATGAAGGTATGTGACAGACCTGATTGATACAGGCCTGTTATTCCAAGTTCTAACTACACTAGTGGAATAGAGACTGACCCAATCAGCCCTTTGTGGTTTGTAGATGGTAAGCAATTGTTTATTATTTGACTTTATTTAATTATCACATATGACATAGGTAATCATACAGCTATATTAATGAAAACAAACCATATTGACATAATTTTAGTTGCAAACATTATACATCACATATAATCTATCTAGTCATTTTCAGTCAAACATAGTTCATTCATATCCTGCCTTCTTTTAAACCCTATTCCCCCTGTATGCATTGTTCCCACAATTTCCATTATTTCTTGTGTAATTTGCTCCTGCCCTTTTCTAAAGTTCTCAATTCAATTGTTTTATCTCTGTTACTATAGTCAGTACTTCTAGTAAAGTTGGTTTATACTTTGATCTCTATTTTCTAGTAATTGCTTTTTTGGTAACCACCATAATTTGACCCAAGAAGGCCTTACTATGTCTAGACAATTCCAGTTCTATACCATAGTTCAAAAAATCATTTCCTTAATTATTCCAATTTGCTTATCCAGTATCTCTGACAGAGATGTCTGCAGGGAATCTTTGAAGTCTGTCAACTCATTATATTCCCAGAAAATATGTTCCCAATTACTTCTTTCTTCCTTATCACACCTCTACCATTTGCTGTTGGGCCTATATTACAAGATCGAATGCTTAGGTGATCGAACACCTAAACATTGAACTTGTAATATTGAAAGCAAAAAACAGCAATGGCCGATTTAACACAGGAAAAGATGTCCCTTGGCTGTTCGCCAGATTTTTTATTTTATTTTTATTTTATTTATTTTACATTTGTTGACCGGGCTAGTCCAACTGGATATATGTCCATTTTCAGTGGAGGCCCGGGGAGAAAAGCTCCACACTTCACAATAGAATCACAATAACATAAGTACATTACAAAGATTTAGCAAATTTTACTAGTAAATACACTTTAGCTTAAGAGTATACTAGTAAATACATTTTAGCTTAAGAGTAAGGAAAAAATCTTCTAAGCTAACATATCATGTATGGATATACATACAACAATATATAAGGTAAGTAAAATTGAGCACTATTTGAACTTTAAAAAGGTTATACAAACAACAGTGTTAGTAGGAAAGGAATAACTAGTTTGTGTGAGTGAGAAGAATAGGGTCTGGAGACAGTGGAGGAAGTTAGTCTGGGTTTGCACAGTGGCATAGCCAGTGCAATTAAAGGTATGGTTTGAGCTTGGATTTAAATAGAGTAGTTGAATGTAGGGAGGTTAGATCAGTAGGGAGGGAGTTCCAGGTTTTACCCACTGTGTTAGAGAATAGAGAGTCTCCAGCCAGATTGTTGGCTTTACTTATCTTTACCATTAATTCGTTTGATGAGCGCAGGGTCTTCAGGTTATTATAGGGGGTGATTATATTGGTTAGTATTGGGGTAGATGTAGGATGAAACAGTATCTTATGGTTTGATAGAATAAGATTTGGCAATTCTAACCACCCTAGTTGATTAAGATTGTTACAATGATGGGTTCTATAGGTAGTTGCAAATCTGGCAATATTATTGTAGGAGCTAGCCAGCTTGTTCAGATTGCTTTTGCATAGTTTGGTATAGATAGGGGATGCATATAGTAGGGTTGAGATAAGATGGGTCCGGGCAATGGTGGTCCTGGCTAGTGGGGTGAGAAAGGGTTTGATCCTATAGAGGGAACCTAGTTTTTTGTTTACTGTTTTTATAGTGTTGTTAATATGTGGCTCAAAGGTGAGGTTGTTGTCAATTAGTACTCCAAATAGTTTTGTAGTAGAGTCTGGAAATATGATTGTACCATTGCTAGATGTAACTATGAAATGCAGTGGGGGGCTCTGCTGGCGGGAGTAAATAGTAGCATTTTTGTTTTTTTTTTTGGGTTCATGATGAGACATAGTTTAAAAAGCCAATTCTCTACTGTGTTAAACATGTCTTGGGTTAGGGAATGCAATTGTGATAGTGAAGAGGCTGAGCATATTAGTGTGGAGTCATCCACATATTGGATACAGGTGGCTTGAGGTAATGCAGAGTGTAGGTCGTTAGTAAAAATAGAAAAGAGGAGAGGACCCGATATGGAGCCTTGAGGGACACCAAGGGGAATTGGTAGGAGGGAAGACAAGTTATTCTCCCATAGTACATCCTGTTGCCTATTATTTAGATAGGATTGGAACCATTGTATAGCAAGTGGATCCAGTGAGAAGTTGCCAAGTATGTTTAAGAGTAGCTGGTGGTTGACCATGTCGAAGGCTTTTGACAGATCAATGAAGAGGGCTGAGGAAAGAGTGTTGATATTACGGCTTTTATTAATGACATCAGTGAAAGAAAGAAGAGCAGAAGAGTTGCTGTGAAATGGTCTGAATCCATGTTGACAGGTAGCTAGTAGGTTGTTTTCTAGGAGGTGGTTTAATAGTTGTTTATGAATGCACTTCTCCATGATTTTTGTCAGAGGGGATAGTATGGCTATAGGCCTATAGTTAGAAAAATCATTGGAATTACCACCTTTATGCAGGGGGATGACATGTGAGATTTTCCAGATAGATGGAATAGTTTCTTCAGAAATAGCTTTGTTAATGAGGATGGATATGGGGTAGGCTATAGCTGTGGCTGCTTTTTGCAGGTATTCTGCATGTAGTAGATCTGCAGAGAGGGTGGTGGGTTTAAGTTTCTTGATAAGGATGCAGACAAAGGATGTAGGAATGGGTTGGAATTGAAATATTGGGGGGCTGTTAGGGATAATATTGGAAGGAGATGCAGTGTCAGTGGATAGCTGATTGGCCAAAGATTGAATGTTGTCTGTGAAGAAAGTATTAAAAGAATTGGCAAGTTGGTTGGAGCTAAGGAGATTGGAGCCTGAGGAGGTGGGTGTGATTGAGCAATCTGGGTGCAAGAGTTTGTTTATACCTGACCAGAATTTTTGAGGTTTATTTTGGTGGTGGCAGTAATAGTTTCTTTTATCTGACAATATGGCTTTTTTAGTTTCATTTCTGAGTTGTCTAAATTTTAGTTGATCTGCCAGGTTTTTGTTTGTATGCCAACTAGCCCAGAGCTTGTTTCTATGGAGGATTTTTTGTTTGGTAGTTTTGGTGAGCCAAGGGGCTGGTTTAGATCTAGTTCTTACTATACGAGTTGGGGCATGTTAGTCTAGAATGGTTAAAAATTTAGAGTTAAAGTATTTAACAGCATTTTCTAATGGTAGGTGTTTCAGGGGTGACCAGCTGCAAGGTGCAAGTTCTTTTTGAAAGCTGTCAGGGTTAAATTTTTTATTACATCTTATTTTCTTATATATGGTTGGGTTTGGGGTATCAATCTTATACCTGATTAAGAAGGTGAGTGAGTGATCACTTATATCTTCAGGGAGGGTCCCTACTTTGTAAGATTGGTTTTGACTGTTTGTAAGAATCCAATCTAGGGTGCTGTCATTATTATTATGTTTATTGGTTCTAGTGGGGACTGTAATGGTTTGTATAAAACCATGTAGGTTTATGTGGGAAGAAGGCTGTTCTGATGTGCAAGACATCCAGTTTATATTAAAGTCACCAAGTATTATGGTTTATTGTGGGAAGGTGGTGGACAGCCAACTTAGGATAGCTTCTAAGGTTGTGATATTGTTGCCTGGGGGAAGGTAAATACAGATTATGTAAATGGATTTACATTTGTTTAGTTGAACTTTAGAGATAAGAATTTCAGCATTGCTAGTTAGGGGAGGTTTAGACTCAATGGAGGTGATTTGTAATTCAGATTTATATAGGATAGCTACTCCTCCACCTTTGTTAGAGTTACGGTCCAGTCTCAATATGCTATAGCCAGGGGGAATAACTGTAGTATCTTGGATGGTTGGTTTGAGCCATGTTTCAGAGAGGCAGAGGATGTCAAATGAATGTACATCCATGAGAGCATGTAGGTGAGCAGCTTTATTGTTTATGCTTCGAATATTGAGATGGGCTATAAGTAGAGAGTTGGAGGGTCTGTTGACCAGGTGTGTATTAGTAGAATTTGGGGTGATAGGCTTGATGGAAGTGGTAGAATTTGGGCCAGGGTTTGGGTGTATATCACCATCAATTAGGGAGTGGACTTGTGTTGCAAGAGTGAGTATTAGTCCTTTACATGATAGGTTCTGTTTTTTTTTAGTTCTAGGGCTGTAGTATGTGATGTGAGTGAGCCTATGAAATTTGGATGATAAATACTTTGGTGGATAGGATGTGTAATTGTGGCTATGAGGGATGATGAATGTTGGTGTGGAGGTTTGTTTCATGGGGTTATGAAAGTGTAGGTGTTTAAGGTGTTCATAGGAAGTAAGTATATAGGGTATAGCTAAAATAGGTAGAAGTGATAGTAGGAGTAAGGGTTTAAAGTGTATATATATATATATATATATATATATATATATATATATATATAGTGTTAGGTGACATTGTAAAGTGTAGTGTATATGTAAGTATACAGGGATGGGTGCTGATAGTGATTAAATGGTGGGAGGTAGGCTGTAGCACTTTAAGGGGTTGGTCTATGTTATTTCTTGTATTGACAGGGGGTGTGTATAAATGTAGTAGCTCTGGGGGCGGGTGAGATTTGGGGGCAGGGTAGGGGAGTGGAGTGAGCCAGCAGGACAAACGGAGTGGGTAGAGCCACAGAAGGAGTGAGCCCTAGGAGAACAATCAGTGGAGAGCTGTTTGTTAAGGTAAGTGTAAGGTGGAGAAATGTGGGAGATGTTAGTCTTGATAGTAGGGATATTGGGGGTATAGTTAACTGATACAGAGTAAGAAGATATCGGGATAGAGTAGGACTATAACTCTGCAAGCATGAGATACTATGTTCCTGAGAGAAGAGTTTCAAGACAGAAAGATAGTTTCGGACAAAGGCGCCACCTAGTGGCCAATGTCGAATTAGTTACAATAGTTCCCTTTAGGAGGTAGTAGGTATTGGAATTGGAATTTAAGGAGAAAGGAAGAATATTATGTATTTACAAGGGTATAGGAGAGAAAGTGGGCTAGGAAGGAGAAAAGGGTGGTAGTGGCTGCTGGTCGCCATAGCAGGGGATTATACTTTAAGAGATAAAATAAATTACACAATGTTACTTCTGTTGACAGAATTTGTATAACACATACTTTCTTCAGTTTTATTGTTCTTGAGGGGCTGTTTCACAGGGAGAAAGAAGAGGCAAATCTTTGGTTTGGGGTGAAGACGGCAGTTAGTGATAAAAGGTTGCTGGCCAACAGGACAGGGTAGGTCCACAGTTTAAGTGCCTTACGAGTAGGTAGGGCAACTGTTTGCATGAAGGGAGAGAGAAACAAAGAGGTTAGATAAGTAGGATGTTAACCACAGATATTAGGTAACAAAACATTTAAGGTAAAGCACATACTAGTACAAACATGAGGTATTAATAGTTGCTATTCTTCAATATATTGAGGTTCAAGTAAAAATACAAGGTTGGATAGATTCATTTACATAACAATCACATTCCAGTTGCAACTAGCATTGTCATGGAGCCAACACAATATGATTCAAAAAAGCTGGGCACACAGGTAGAAAATATCAGTTATAAGGTCAGGAGCAAGGTGTGCAGCTTGTGTGCGGGCAAAGGGTGGCTCAACTCAAACATGGGACATTCTTATTCAAGATAACATTTGTAACATTTGTATTGCCAATGTGAGTACGCCAACTCAGCTGATAACATGACCCTTTACAGTGTTTTAAAATTCAGAAAGACTCATATTTAGGGTAAGAATAGAGTGCTAAGTTAATACTGCTTTCCTGTTGTAAAGAGGGACTATTCAGCATTCGCTAGTGTTTTCATGTACAAGAGAGTCCAGAACGCATTCTAATATGAGTCAAGGCTGAACAGTACATGCACTACTAAATCATGGAGTGTACCGTTTTGTCTACTGTAGAGCTATCTCGTAGTTGGTATATTTAGTTGGGGGGTGTGGGGGGCTTAGTTTGGTTGTAAAGTTATTTTTTTCCTGTGGCTGATTGACATGTTTTCCTATGCTGTTCGATGTTTTGGGGTTCGATATTACAAGTTTGATGTTTAGGGGTCGATCACCTAAGCATTCGATCTTGTAATATAGACGCTTGCTGTCTACCTGAAGAAAAGTTCTTTGGAGTCTACTTTGAGTATAAAGATACCTATGTAAACTCTTCCAGCCAAAGATGCTAATTCTTCTAGACTTTGTTGCATATTTGGGAGACATACATATACCCCCCCCCCATTGTTTCCTTGTGAATTGCTTATACAGTTTCTCTTCCCAGTTCTTTCTTTGATAGATTATTAATACTTATGTGATATGTTGTATGCTCTACTAATTATTCCTTTTTAATAGCAGCGTATGTTCTAGATTCTACTAAAAACTCTACCAGTGCTGGCCTTTCACTTAGGATCCCCATATTTCTTTCCCTTTGCCTATACTCTGATATCAGTCATTGATAGAGAAGGCAATCTCAAGCCTGCAGTCTGCATAAATTCTTGGCTCTTCCCATTCTGTTACTTTCCCCTAGAGTTAAAGGCTTCATGAGTAATTTTCTGAAGATGTAATAGGTTGTCAGAAATGCATATTATGGTAGAATCATCAGCGTACTGTATGAGGGAAACTTGCTGAGAGGATTTATGTAAATTGTAAATTGTTAGTGAATATATTAAAGAGTAGAGGGCCAAGAATGGAGCCCTGTGGCCCACCATTATTGACAGGAAGGAAGGGAGAAAAAGTGGAGAACCATTTAACAGATTGGTATCTATCAGTTAAATAGTTAAACTACAGTAGTGTGGGTTGTGATAGCCTGACAGAAAACAGTTGATATAGGATTTTTTTGTGAGACACTAGATCAAAAGCTTTAGAGAGATCAAGGAATACTGGGGAATTAAGTTTGCTTTTGTTTCTAGCTTTGTTAATAGTATCTGTGAAAGTCATTAAGATCATGGTAGTGCTGTGGGTGGCTCTAAAACCATGCTGTATGGAGGTCAGGAGCTTTTTCTGAAAAATATGTTGAAGAACTTGCTTGTGAATACACTTCTTCAGAATTTTCAACAAAAGGGATATTATGGCAATTGGTCTGAAATTGGTTAAATCAGATGAGGTTCCTCCTTTATGAAGGGGGATGATGAATTTATTTTTCCATGGAGAAGGAATGTATGATTCCTTGACAGAGACACAGAATAGGCTATGGAACTGGCAGCCAGCTTTAGGTATTCTGCTGGGAGATTATCTACTGAAGGAGAATAGGGTTTTGGTTTAAAAAGTACTGATTCAATGTAGGATAGGATGGGTTTTAGGGTGAAATAGAGGTGTTTGCTGTCTGAGGAGAGGACATGTCAGGATTGTTTGGAGGAAAATCTTCAAGAGCTTTAATGCTTTCTATAAAATGTGTGTTAAATTGAGCAGCTATTCCACTGGGACTAATATTTGCAATTGAATTAATAGTGGGGGAAATTCCAGGGTGGAATATACTATTAACAGAAGACCAGAATGTTTTAGGGGTGAAAAGACTAATTTACTAATGGACTATTGAAGTAGAATTTCTTGACTGTGATAATTTATCTTTTACTGTGGTTACCTAGTTCTTTAAAGTGTTGTAAGTTTTGGTGAGATGTATATTTTAACCATTCTTTCCAAGCCCTATCCCTTTCACACATTAAGCCCCTGCTTTGAGTGGGTAACCAAGGTGTATGATTATTCTTTAGCCTTTTTGTCTTAGTTGGAGCCAGACTATTGAGGGTTTTCAGGAAGTGTTATATTTGAGTACAGCTTCTCCATGTGCAATATTTTTCAGGATAGACCAGTTTAAGGAGCTTAGAATTCTGTTAAATGTATCAGGGTTAAAATTAGTGAGGTTATGAGAAGTTCTAAGTGTTGTTTGACATGATAGGTACTGAGTCTAGTTGTATATTGAGGGGGGTAGTCACTGAAGGAATCAGACAGGGTGCCACTGGAGTCATGCTTAGTGGAATCAGACACCAATATCCAGTCAGGAACTGATGCATAGCCAGCTTTAGGCACCAGCGAACCCTGCAGTCGCTAAGGTCCCCTGTTCCTGAGGGGCCCCCAACCCCAGCAAGTTATTTTATCTTGATATTTTGTAACATTGCTATACTACCTTTTTGTTGGTTTGACAAACATTTTTGTACACTTAATAAACCAGGTGGGGAATAATACCTTATTTATATCTCATTTAAAATTCAAAAATATATCTCTAGTTATTTTAACAATGTTTTATCAAGTAAGAGGTTTCCCAATGCTGTTAAATATTTAACTACTACCCCCAGCATAGTTAAACTCTGCTGATGGACCCTCTGTCCTGCTAGACATGGGTCCAGGGAAGTAAATAGTGTGAGAAGAAATAGCCAGGGAATTGTTATGGCTAGGCTTGTATAGACCCTAGGGCTGATAGCCTAGTACCAACCTATGAGCCTATGAACCTATAAAACTAACAATATATCCCACTTTAGGTACCAACAATACCCATGGTTGTATAGGGGCCCTATTGATCATCCTTGACTGGGTGGGGGCCCCTCAAAAGCTGGTTGTGGAAAAATGAGGAGAAAAAATGGACTAATTTTCTGATTTTGCTCATTAACCTGAACAGGGCTCTGATTTTTAGTATAAAGCTGATAATTTACATGAATGAAGTAAGCTGTACAGATCAGTAGGCCAGAGTGACAAATCTTGGTGCTTACTTGGGAATTTTAAGAAGAGCTGATGCTTCCAATCTTCAGGGATGGGTTTCTCTTTCACATAGTTTTATAAATACTACCAGGACACCAAATACTGTAACTCTCAACTTCATTGGTGAAGAGTTATATTTAATGCCATAAATATTATCAGAATAAAGGCTCAAAATCAGGAAGTCATTTTAAATATTACTCTAATTCATGTAAAAGTTACTAGAATGACAACTTTTGCATCAATGTGCAGTTTTGGACAAAAAGGAATACAAATCTCTGAAGTCTAGATTTATTGACTGTCTATAATCCTGACTGATTTACCAGTAAATAAAACTCTTTATGAAGTACAGATCAAAATTATGAGACAAAATCAAGGAAGGTCTCTGAAATCAGGGACAATGAGGGGTATGCATTACTCCTCATTGAGGTAAATAATGACATATGCATTACTCCTCAATGAGGTAAATGACAGGTATGTATTACTCCATAATGAGGTAAATGATGACAGGTATGTATTACTCCTCAATGAGGTAAATAAATGTGACTTAACCCTTGGTGCTGTTTGATGACTGCCAAATAACAGTCACTGATCTGGTGTGGCACTACGAGTGTTGCACAGTGTATTGCTATTTGCTAAAACAAGTACAAAACTAGTATTGTTATGGCTTATACATATGTGTGAGTGGGTGTTTATATGTAAAAAAATATCACAGATTTTTATCTGAGCATGCACCCAGTAATGCTGGAACACATACATTATTCTTTTGATTATCCGTAAAAAATGCAGCGAATAATTTATTCCATTTCAAAAGTAAGGCATACAATATATCACAGAGTATTCAGACACTTACATCTTCTATAAGTCTGGTGGCTCTCACAGATTAGACTGTCTACATGGATACAGTGAGGTCCACCCCCTTAATCATCCTTGACTATGTGTGGGCCTAACAGAAGCTGTTGCTGGTTGGGGAAAATGAGGACAAAAATGTTTTCATGTTCTGATTACACTCTCTAACTGAACTGGGCTGTGATACGACCCTGTTAGGTCTACTTTGAAACATAGATAATGGCCCTGCTCTCAGCTGCACCCAGAAAGCTGCTCTAGGTTATGTGGGAGGTTTGTGGGATTATGTGGTTATTACTGCTTTTAATTTTCATCACAGTCAACCTTAGAGGTAGCACTGGAGGTCATTATAGCTTGTTTTTGGGCTGGAGACAGTGTGGTCATTGTTTCTTTTCTCACAGACCTCAGAAGTGTACAGAGAAGTTTACTGTATCTTGTGTAGGGGCAGTGTAGTGTCTAGGAGCAACAAAGTAGAATACATCATTGTAATAATTATTTTTCACTTTCCTAACAATACCACTGTGATGCCCCTGCACTGGCCAAATAATCAAGGAGCCTCAATCCTCATCACTGACAACAGTTAGGAGACGTACACAATGGGAGGTAAGTACAATTTCCCTTAAGAGCAGACAGAGATCACAGTCTGGGGCTGATTTCTCCCTGTTTCTCCAGATCCCCAATAAGACTCCTCACTGGCACAGCTATAGGTTGAGATCTCAGCCGAGTAGCCAGACTAAGACCTCCAGCACCCTCTGTCCAGCCAGTGCTTCGTGTCCCTGCCCAAGTAGCTGACACACACACACTTTGAGATTTGTTTGATATACAAACACACACACACCCCTGGGAAAGGCTGGCACAGGTTTGCTAGCTATGCCCCCTTTTACCCAGACTATAAGGTAGTTCTAGCTGCCACCAGCCACCCTTACCAGCTACTATAATGCTCTTACAAATGGTGTCCAATTCTACAGTGTAATGTTACTATTACCCAAATGGTAGTCTGACCAAGCAAGGCTATTTAGGAGCAGCTTGTACAGTGTCACCAAATACATATGTAAGTACACAAAGAGCTTAAATATATCTCACAAATATCAGCCATAGGTTTAAATATATTTAATAATAAAAGAACAAGACAATACTCAGTAACTCAACACAGTAACTTCAGAGTTCAAAACCACAGGAAATATTTTAAAACAACATTGCAGGACAGTCTCAAATAAATACAGAAAGCATCTAAACTAATCCTTACTATATTTCTATCTACATCTAAAAGAGATACTATACCCTAAATCTTACTTACAGAGCAAGCTAAGTGCAGATGGGGATGATGAGTGGATGTTCTTGCTAGGTCCAAGACAAAATACAAAATGCACAGTATCTCTCTGAGAGAGTTCTTAAATTAATATCACATTTTACTTCTGGGCTAGCTTGGATAACATCACTTTTTGTCACCTGACTTCAGTTCCCAGGCTAAAAATAATTTAACATCTCTGTGTGAGAAATACATATCTCTCAGACCTTTGCAGACACTGAAAGTCGTAAAACAATAAAATGCTTTTACGTTTTAAACGTAGTAATTACTTATCTCCAAGACAATACAAAAAACTTCTAGCTTTAGACATTGTGTCTGCTTCTGCACTGAAACTGAGGTAACATCTCTTGTTTATGGCCCAGCAATAAAGTAACTTAACCTCAACTATTCTTACGTTTTGCAAGTTAATCTTCTGTGTTCCAGCAGGATATGCTGTGGTTACATTCTTGAAGCTCAGTACTGTACAAACCCTGTTCAACACATACTTCTGTATAAATCATATCAATATTCACAAATTACATAGAATTATTTACAAAATTTAGCTGGGATTTTAGTGTCACACCCACATCAGGCATAGATACAGGTGGCTGCCATTTGGGGGGGGGGTCAGGAGTGAGGAGGCATTATGTTTATATTTATGTCAGCAGTCATTTGAAATACATGATTGTGGCGATTTGAACCTCTGCTTTCATCCCAATCTAACACCAGAGGGATGCATAGGAAGTGACTGTCTTTTTTAGGAGGTAGGGAGGCAGGCAGTATTCCCAGACAGGACCTGTGGCTCCTCACAGCAATTGTCTTGCTTGTTTTCTATTTTGACAGCTTTGAACATTAAGCTTTGAGTTCAACTTAGGTGTTCTTTGAAAGAAAATAAGTAAATAAATACATAAATAAGACTGAAATTATTTTCTTACTCTTGATTTTTGTTTAGGCCACCACTGGATTGAAAGTCTGGGAAAATGCATCCCAGAGCATCTATAACCCCTATAGCTTCTGGGGGCACCAGCTTAATTTAGTTATTTCCTAAATGGTTATCACTGTGCTGTGTTGGTCAGAAAAAGTGTGTTGAAAGGATGCAAAGAAAACTAAAGCTGAACAGCAGCACTGATTTTCTCTCCTTAATCATAATGTCTGTTCAAGCCATCAACGGATGAAAAAGTTGTGTAAAAAGAAAACTTTAAAATGCACAGCAGAGCATATAGAAAGCTATGGCCTCTTGAAAAAGCTGAAGTACAAGGCAAAATATGAGAAAATGAAGAAAAAAGTAATGTGCAAAGTATGGGGAGCACTGAAGGATGTGTGTGTATGTTGGAGGGACTGAAACAGCAGGCAGTGCCTAGGGTGCCATTTGTTGCAACTAAATGCCAGTAACCGTGAACTTCCCTTTGTGAGATGGGTCAGCACAGTGTGATATATAGGCCTGTTGTAATGTAAGAACATTATAGCTACAGCTAATCCCTGACCTGTCCTCTCCCTCATAGAATCTACTACTGTACTACTGAGTCTGTCCACTAAGTGTCAGCCTTACCCTAGCCCTACCTCCCACTCCGCTTGCCTGCTACTCTTTAACATAATCTATTTTCAATCCCTTGCCCAAGTTTTGTTAGCTCACTCCACCTCATCCTGTTACCTATTCCATTGCACCTAACAAACCCCCCTCCTATCCTTCCCACCACTTTTTCCCCAACCTCCTTAATCTCCTCTAACTTTACTTACCTTACACTTTGAGCTGTTTTCACTGATTGTTCTTCATAGGCTTCCTCCTTCTCTTGTCTCTACCTGCTCCATTCACCCTGCAGGCTCACTCCGCTCCCCTACCCTACCCCCAAATCTCACCCACCCCAGTGATCCTGGACTTATACATCCTAACCACACCCTCTTCCCCATCCTACCAATCCCACATTCCCTCCACTTTAGATAATTGAATCACACCCCTCTATCTACCTAGCCATACAAAAGTTCACTCTACTCAGAGTTACTCACCATATCCAGTACCTCTCTGTATTGTCTTATTCTAGTCCTACCTCCTCTACATTATTCTATACCAAACTTAGCAACATGCCAACAGCTGCTAACACTACTCTAACTAAGCTACTAATCATAGCCTCACTCATACCTGTTCTAACCTCAGCCTATCTCTTTACTTCCATTGAAAACCTGAATTATGTTCACTTTCACTACTGTCTAAAACAAACAGCCATACAAACTCTTACTCTCTCCCATAATCATATAAACATCACATCTGTACCTAGCTACCTACTAGCCAAGTATCACAGACTCACACACATTAAATACATTAATCATACAGTAAGGAAATTTAAATATCAGATCAGTTATATACATAATCCCATACTAAGACTAAAAAACTCTCATTAAAAGATGGTGACATCCATCCTAACCCAGGCCCAGCCAATGTCTCAACAATTGCATCTCACTGCCCCAATCCCACTATCCCACTCACCCCTACCAGAGTCCCTAACTCACTCCTAATAGCACATCTCAATATCCACAGTATTAATAACAAAGTTGCCCATCTGCATGCCCTCTTAGATGTTTACTCCTTTGACATCTTATGTCTGACAGAAACATGGTTAAAACCTGGAACTAAAGATAATAAAATCATCCCTCCAGGATATAATATATTGAGACAAGACTGCATAAAGCATAAGGGAGGTGGCATAGCAATCTTATTTAAAGATGGGCTACAAATCACCTCTTTATCTTATAACCCATCACATGATAATAATGGAGAAGTCCTTATTTCCAGACTTCAACTCGACTCTAGTAAATCCCTATACATCATCTGTATCTACCTAATACCAATACAATATAGGATATCCTAAGCTCAGCATCATCAACTTACCCACAAGAAACAATAATACTAGGGGACTTTAATATTGACTGGAAAAGTGTCAATACTGAAACTCCAGCTTCCCATATTAACCTTCATAGCTTCTCTCAAACCATCAACTCCACAACCAGAATTAACAAACCAAACAAAAAAGAGAGTACCTTAGATTGGATTCTTATTAATAAACATCACCAAACTTATAAGGTAGGAACCTTACCTGATGATGTTAGTAATCACTCATTGACCTACATTATCAGGCAAAAGAATGCTATTTTCAACCCCCCCCCCATATATAGGATTTCAAACACTTTAACCCACTTCTATTCCAAAGTGAGCTCAGTGCTTGTGACTGGAACCCTCTAAAAATGCTCCCACTTGAAGAAGCTGTTAAATATTTTAACTTTAATTTCTTAACTATCCTAGACCACCATGCTCCTAAATGTTCTATTAGAATCAAGTCCAAACCAGCCCCTTGGCTCTCAAAAGAAACCAGACAAAAAATCCTGCTTAGAAACAAAACTTGGTCTAGGTGGCGTGCAAACAAAAATATCTCAGATCGGCAAACATTTAGACTGATGAGAAATACTACAAAAAAAGCCATAATCACAGGCAAAAAGAACTTCTATTGTAAACTACAGTAAACCCACCAAAAAATCTACAAAGATTCTGGGCTAGTATCAATAGACTCCTTCACCCAGGGCACTCCAGTACACCAACCCCTCTAGGGGCCAATCATAATACTCCCCATCAAACTGCCAATGCCTTCAATACCTTTTTCACAGAGGCCATACAATCTCTAGCAAGTCAGCTTTCCCCAGATAGCTCAAGCCTTCCTACCTCCGTTCCAAGCTCTCTCCCTACATTCTGACTGCAACCCATTCTACCATCTTCATCTATAAAATTATCCAAAAACTTAAGCCTTGTACTCCTTCTGCTGACCAGTTACCATCTGAATATGTGCAAAAAGCAGCCAGAGCAGTAGCCTATCCTATATATTTCCTTATAAACAGAACCATTAATGAGGGAAGTATCCCAGACATCTGGAAAATCTCACACATTATCCCCCTACATAAAGGAGGTAACTCAAATGAATATTCTAACTATCGGCCTATAGCCCTTCTATCACCCTTAGCAAAAGTTATGGAAAAATGTATTCATCATCACATACTAGACCATTTAATTCAACACAACATACTAGCTAATATCCAACATGGCTTTAGGCCATTCCATAGTACCACTACTGCCCTCTTATCCTTCACTGATTCCATTAATAGAAACCATAATAATAATATCCTTTCATCTGCACACTTCATTGATCTCTCAAAAGCTTTCGATATGGTAAACCACCCTCTGCTAATAAATATTCTTAAGTCTCTTTCTCTTGACACTCAGGCTGTTCAATGGTTCAATTCCTACCTCAGCAATAGGCAGCAGGTAGTGCCCTGGGAGAACAATCTTTCATCCCACTTGCCAGACACCCTGGGAGTCCCTCAAGGCTCCATTTTAGGACCTTTCCTCTTCTCACTTTTCATCAATGTCCTATACATAGCAATTCCTCAAGCCACCTGTATACAATATGCAGATGATTCTACGCTCATATGTTCAGCCAACTCCTCATCTGAACTGCAACCTCTGACTCAGAAGGTATTTAACAAAGTGGAGACATGGTTCTTAAAACGTTGCCTCCTCTTGAATCCGAAAAAAAAACTTCCTCCTCTTTACTCCTACCAGCAAGTCCTCCCCTGTAGAATTCTTAGTCATCTCTAACAACGGCACTCTCATATCCCCTGACTTTACCACCAAACTCTTAGGAATTACAATAGATAATAACCTTAAATTTGATAGCCATATTAACAACACTATAAAAACAGTAAACAGAAAAATGGGCTCCCTATACAGGATCAAATCCTTCCTAACTCCAACAGCTAGAACCACAATTGCCCACCCCCACCTAATCTCAACTCTTCTTTATGCCTCACCCATATATACTAACCTGAAAAAAAATAATCTTCTCAAACTAGCCAACTCCTACAATAACATTGCCAGATTTGCCACTGGGAATCCCTTCAGAATCCACCACTGTCAGAATCTACAGCAGCTAGGTTGGCTCGAACTTCAAAACCAACTACAACTTTCCCAACTTACCATTGCCCATAAGATCCTTAATCAACCTAATAACACTCCTATACTTTCAAACCTCATAATCCCCTACAAAAATCTCAATACGTTACGCTCTTCAAACAAACCGAGTTAGCATAAGCAAATCCAACAACTTGGCAAGGGATTCTCTATTTTCAAACACTGCAGGAAAAAACTGGAACCTACTACCTAGTGAACTAACTTCACTTCCTTCCCTACCCCTCTTTAAACAAAATCTCAAAAGACACCTCAAAACACATTAGTTATGCCCCTGCAGCAACCCTGACTAATCTTCTGTCTTCACTACTAATATCTCCATGATCCTACTTGCATGCTAACTCAGTACTGCTTGCTATTTCAGAAAGGAGTACTGTAATCTAGGATACTTAAATTATCTACCTTTTGTGAACATCATGTACTATTTACTGTAAATTATCTCTTGTATCTTATTATTAAATGTATTGCTTTATCCTGTATACCAATATTATTGTAATCTTTTCTTCCTGTTACTACTGCTTTGCTGTCTTTGTAATCCTTTATTATTTTGCTTATTGTTAAAACTGCTTTTTTTATTACTGCTTTGTGTTACTATTGGAGCTTTTCTCCCTGGGCCTCTACTGAAAATGGACATATATCCAGTTAGACTAGCCTGGTCAACAAATGTAAAATAAAATAAGTTAATAAAAATAAATTCTCAGTGTATTACTCCTAAAAGTTTGCAGCATGAACTAAAATGTTGCTGAGGAGGTGTGGCAGTGACAGGGTGATGATACATAGATGGAAAATGCCTAGAGGGCCCCCAACTTGACATTTGCTGGGGGGCCCCCAAAATGCTAACCCATTTAGGGTGTTTTCCAGGGATGTAGCATTATTGACTGGGGGGGGGGTACAGAGTACTATTTTACATAGTTGCTTATGGTTATTTAGTTTAAAGTGGGAGAAGGGGAGTTTGGTGTTATGGAATTTGGGAAATGCTTTACTTTTAGGTAGGTTTTCAAGATAGTCTGGGTACAGTAAAGCTACTCCACCACTTTTAATTTGAGTTCTGCCTCTATAGGACCCTGCATGGTCCATTCTATAACTAAGCCAAAATTCAAGACTCTGTCTTTGAAACACCATCTTTTCTGTTAATAAAAATGAAAGAAGCTTGCCTACTGCTTACACATCCTGAGTTCTTAGTTTAGTCACACAGTAAAATTCAAGATTCTCCCTGAAATATCATTCTTTCTGCTAACAAAATCAAAAGAAGCATGTCTTCCAAGAACCTTTAACTGTGCAAGTAATAGGTGATACTTGAAACTCTGGCCACTTTAATCTTTCAATACAATTAATTTCAAGGTTGAATTTACTAAAAAATTGGTAAGAAGGTGAACAAAAATTAGTCAGGAAGAAAATGAGGTACATAAGCATGCTTCAGGTGAAAGGCATGCCTTGGTTCGGGTCTATATTATAAGCTTGAAGTGACATATATTCAAACACCTAAATGCTGACATGTAAAGAGTGAAAGCTGAAAACTGCGAACGGCCACTTACGCAAATTTTTTCACAGGGAAAAAATTCACTTGGCTGTTATCGGGAATTGTCCTTTTCTCCAATGTAGAGCAATGTCGGAGTTGATATATTTAGTTAGGGGTGTGGAGGCCACAGCCCCCCACATCGGTGGGTGTGGTGAGTGAAGCCCCCCACTTGATTAGGGTGTTAAAGTTTGTTTTTGTGTTTGCCGGCCAAATGAATCTTTTCCCTGTGAATACATTTGCGGAAGTGGCCATTTGTGGTTTTCAGCTTTTGCTCTTTACGTGCTGACCTTTAGGTGTTCGAATATATGTCACTTTGAGCTTATAATATAGACCCCTTGGTTCTGTAGGGTCATTCTAAGTTTTGGTTTGTTTTGGTGATTATTGTTTATTAGGCCTAAGTGGTTACTGCATGCAGATTCCTCAACAACAGATTGATTATAAAGTCAAAATAAACTTTATTGTCATTTAGAATGACACACATAGCCTAAATGAAATTTCATGCATCAGCTCAATTCTTGACATTACAAAGGAAAGTGAAACAATACATACAAGTAGAGGAATAAACATAAATAAAATACTACTCCCAATACACGCAAGAAAGTGCAGAGACATTTACCAACACTCATATATGAAAAGAATATCCTCCCCTGAGTTAAATTAACTACCCTATTTAAAGTAAAACAAAACACACTACAGATTGAAATTCATAAGTTTTGTCTAATATTGCACTTGAGTGAGTCAAATAATACTGACTATGGCTATAATAAATAAATATTGCACTTACTTGGAATACATGTAAGTATCTATTGCACAAAAGTAAAAATTGACCTGTGTGTCTAGACCCCTGGGACTAGTGCCTGAGTTCAGAAGTCTAATCACTGTAGGGTAGAAACTGTTACTGAATCTTGTAGTCCTGCAGCGGATGCTGTGATATCTCCTGCCCAATGCCAGATGCTTAAAACAGTCCATGCGCAGGATGCGTGTTGTCCTGTATTATTTTGGTGGCCTTGTAGGTGCTTCTTATAGAATAAAGATGTATCAGTGGAAGACTGTAACCTGTTACCTTTTCTGCAACCCTCACCACTCTTTGTAGCACTTTCCTTTCTGTAACTGTGCAGCTTCCAAACCACAGTGGGAAGTTGCAGGTGAGAGTGCTCTTTATTGAATCTCTGTAGGAGGTGTAGAGATTATGATGAGAAGCTTAGCTTTTTTCAGGCTTCTTAAAAAGATACATTGATGCACTTTCTTGACCAGTTGGCTGGTGTTTCCTGATCACGAGGGATTCTCTGATATGTGTACACACAGGAATTTTGTACTCTTAACCCTCTTCACACTCTCACCATTGATCCTGAACACTGGGTAGTTTGTTCTCCTTTTCCTGAAGTTGATAATCTTTTTGTTCTTGCTTACATTCAGATCAAGGTTGTTTCCCTTGCACCAAACTGATCAGAGGTGCCACCTCCTCTATGTACACCCTTTTATCCTCATTTCTGATGAACTCCATGACTGAGGTGTCATTAGCAAACTTAACGATATGGTTGGACTTTTGCTTAGCATAGCAGTCTTAGGTCAGGATGGTGAATAACAGTGGGCTGAGAACCCATCCCTGTGGAACCCTGGTGTTAATCGTGATGCACTTTGATGTATTCTTACCTGAACACTCCCTCTGTGGTCTTTCAATCAAGAAGTCCAGGATCCTTTTACAGAGATGTTTACAGATTCCTAAATGTGCCAGTTTTTCTGTCAGCTGCATCAGTACCATTGTATTAAAAGCAGAGCTGCAGTCTATGAACAGCATCCTCACATAGTTGTCTTTGCCATCTAAATGCTCAAGGAAATGTGTAGTGCTACTGATATGGCAAGGAAATGTGTCCTGTATATGTCAGGAAGAGTGACTGTCCATGTCAGAGAAGTGATTGGATGTCTCAGAAAAGTGGCTGGTCATGTCACAGTTGTGTTAAAAATTACTCTGTCTTAATGTTGTCAGGTTTGTGGAGATTATTATTGAACATAACTGACTTTCTTATTATGTTAAAAGTTATGTTTACATTGCTATAATTTGCAGATCTTATAGCACAAGGGAACCTAACTCAGATAATATGACTATTGATTCCTCTGTGCACTGAACTGGCTTTGCACCATTATCCAGGGTTATCATATTGTTTACAGAAGCAGAGGAGAGGAAGAGATAAGCATCCTTGTGAAATACCAAGCACAGTAGGAAGAACAGATGACATGATATTCCCCCATTTTATAGCTTATGTTCTACTCTTGACATACTAGAAAAAAATGTCCAAGCACTAAGGGGTGATCACAGTAAAACTGGTGATACAAAAGTCATTAATGACTGACTTTGCAAAAGGATTTATAGTTTCAATAGTTATAAGGAGGTATAGAAACTACATAGTAACTGTGCTCCTCTGTAATGGTGAAACATACTGCTCTGGTACAAATCCAACCTACATCGGTGGAGTCCATGTGATGAAAAGGCATCTGTCTGAGTTGTAATAATATTTAAGGCTCCCTGTTGAAATGACAGCACTCAAAATGCCGAGTGCCAAAAGCCAGAAAAAAAAATGAAAATGTGGAGGAGTGAATCTCAAAAATTACTCTTCTCCTTAAAACTTCTTTTTGTATGTGGGGGGAGTCTCCCATACTCCCTAGACGTGTGTGTGTGTGTGTGTGTGTGTGTGTGTGTGTGTGTGTGTGTGTGTGTGTGTGTGTGTGTGTGTGTGTGTGTGTGTGAGTGTGTGCCTGTGTGTGTGTGTGTGTGTGTGTGTGTGTGTGTGTGTGTGTGTGTGTGTGTGTGTGTGTGTGTGTGTGTGTGTGTGTGTGTGTGTGTGTGTGTGTGTCTGTGTGTGTGTGTATAGATATATGTGCACAAACACATCATAGCAGATGAGGAAAGCATCTGTCTCACAGCAGTTCTTCACACTAATGGAACCATGCAGTGTCGTAGCATATCTGTGCTCTTGGTCTGTCACTTATGAGAGGCACAGCATTTCTCCATCAGTTTTGTCATTCTGTCATGTGTAATAATCTGACACCATTCTAACTTGAAGGCAGTAACACACCTGAGGAGATAGAAAATGTCTTACAAATATACATTTACCTGAAGGTAGGCTGCAGTGCCCAGTCACTATTGTTGATACTACTATTGAGAGGAAGAACATCTGTGTGATAGCTGTTTTCTCCTTGAGGGGAACAGGTAGTACTCTGGCATGATATACATCACTGTGCCTGACGAGGGAAGGAATATCTGGCAGCTGTGCTACTCCCTGCTGGTAAACCATATTGTTACTGCACCCAGTACTCTTGTCAATGCAGAAGTCACATTGATGATGAATACAGCAGCTATCTCACAGCTGTTTTTCCCGTCAATAGTGGTATCAACAGTGATCAAATTACTTATTAGTTCTTATTATTATAGTCTCTTTCTTGATGGTGGTAGATAACATTCTGGTGCTTCTCAGCAAGAGCTGTGCCTGTCCCAGCTCGCTCTTTATGATCCCTCCCAGTTCTAGTTCTAATGGAAGTCTAGTATTTTCAGCAAAGTCTGTCTCTCATATTTAGGCTTTTTCTACGAACTCTCTCTTCCCATGTAGTAGGATCTATTAGAGGAAGTTCAGAACATTTAGTCATCTGTGGCTCATGTTCATGCTTCCTGCTACTATTTAGCTCTTTTCCTGACATATCTACCTTACCACCCTCTGTTGGATGTTTAGATATCAACTAGGCACATCCTGCTACCATCCCCATATGATTGTCTCTGTGCCTGAATATGTATAACTACATGTGCTCAAGGTTCTTTGTCATCAAAGTCACTACCAATTAAAACACCTGCTGGGACATTATCAGGCATTGCTACCTCTTTAGTACCTTGGCAAATGCTTCTAGAAAAGATGGACCTTCCATAGTCCTAACTAGAGTGGACTGACTATGAAAATAATACTCCCATCTAACAAATCCAAACTTAAAAATAATTATGTATAATGCTGCATTGTTCTTCTGCAATGTTTTTCTATACCTTCCATTAGGATAGGTTAAATGCCCCTTATGATCAAGAGGAGCTACAGTTTCAAATCAACTTGACACCATTGTCATGCTATGTCTTTTAACTCTCTTGTTTGTCTTTTTTGTCACAGCCTGTCACTATGGACATTTGAGACTGGTACCCTATTTGATTACAGTGGAAACATTTTGTTCCAAGACCTTGATATGAAGTAAAGCCAATGGGTTCACACTTTTCCTATGAAACCTGTTGGGAAGCCTTAGACTGGCCCCAAAGGTATGATTATACCCATGTATAGTGTTGAATATCCCCTAATTGGGTAGTGGTGTTATGCTGTCATTCTTTCTGCCCATTTCCTCACTATTATTACACCATGCATCTCAACCTTTAAGAGCAAGAAATCTGGAGAGAGACATAGATAATGGGGGTGGGAGGCCCAAAAATAGGGACAATTTTTAAATATTGCTCTTACAAACTTAGTTCATAGAATAACAGGTTTTGCATTAGCATGAATTTTCTTAAGGGTATGAAGTCTGAAATTCAAGTTGTCTGTCATTATTTACTAACTTCAGTATTTAATAATTTACAAGTGATTTGACAGAAAACCACAATTTTATTACAAATGGACCAAAAACATTAGATAAAAATCTGGACACACTGCAAAAATCTGTACAGTTGAGAGGTATATGTTACACTCTTTCCCTGGGATTCATGAAGCTCGGTGCAAGAATGGCATTAGGCTTGTGCCAACTGTGCAGCATAGAGATGGAGCAGTAGTGCCATATGCATATTAATGAAGGTAGGCTGCCGCCACATCCACATGCATAGGAAACGTGCGCGAGTGCATGGGGTGTGTCCAAGCACCGCATGGAGGTGTGGACATGTCGGCTGTTAACATGCAACCTAAAATGCTGAATAGTACAGCCTGCCTCTAATAGTAATCACACCTGTCAGTGTCCGTGGATACTGAAACGTATGCAAGGCATGCAAGACAATTTTGCGAACACAAAAATAAGAAACAAACACAAATGCATGTAGCTGAATATTGAGTACCCATCCCTTGAACAAATGACATTTAAAACCCCGTGCCCATATTCCGTTGTAGTGTCGATAGTTATACCAAGTGGAAGCAAAACACATCATGTTAGTGCACCGCCAATAGCTAAGTCTAGCCCAATGGTCGGGGTTACCACCTGTTCCACATTGTGAGGGACAGTCCCCCTCTGGGCAGTTGTGTCCATACCAAAACCATTATAAATGTAAAATATCCTGCGATCGTAGGCCATAATTATGTCCCACATCATATGTAATAGTCACATACAATAGTTATTTCCATATGTAGCATACCTACATGTTATAAGAAACAGAATAAGCAAGTAAACAATACAGAAGAAGCAGCTAAACTGCTACAACAATAAGCTTACATTTAGGCATAAAACAAAAGTACTATCCATTGTATTGACCATGGGTATGTGTTGGCCTGTAAAATCTGATGTGTGTCCCGAATATATCCCATCCTGGCCATATGAAAAGGTGGCAACCCTACCAATGTTCAGAGCATTCACCCAAAATATGCCCATTTGAGGTCCAAGGCGTCCTTGTCAGGATGGGATAAAGATGAACAGGTATTACCTAGGTCTACCTACCATATCATGAAACATAAGTATTTGCATGTACCTATGTGCATGATGTACAGCATGTGGAAGGTGAAAAATGCGAGGGTAGTCCTCACAACCATACAGGTACCAGAGATATGTAGTGTATATAAAGTGTTCCATTGACTGTGCCATGGGCCATCAACCAGAGAAGGGATGGATGGTGTGTGTGGAATATGGGGGTAGGGGGGTGATGGGTAATGTAATAATTCACCAAGGGGGACTGGGTTGGATGCACAATAGGTGAGCTGGACATGTATGAGGGAGCAGTGAGTGAATCAAAAAGAAACACAAAGAACAAACATACACATCCACAATACAACCTGAGATGCCATACTGTAGAACACAATCCCACAAACATATGAATATTAAAATGTGCGATACACATGTACAGAAATGTCACCGGCACATACTCACATAAAGGTCTGGCCTGAACTGAGACATTCAACCACAACACACCTGGATGCATAATTGAATACCCATCATCCCCTCTACAGCACACAACCTTCCCCATTCCTGAACGTCCACCAAATCCAGCCATACTTGGGCTGCTAGCTTGGCACAGCCATATCTGCACATAGTGACCGCTACTCATATCTAGTAGGCAGTCTCAGGATTGCAAACTATGTATCCCTTGCATGTATAACCCTATCACATTTTCGTAAATCCAGAAATATCGAAGTTTATTGGTCTGTTCAATTTTTGGACATCCCTCATGGGATAAGTATCCTGTGTAAACATCAGACTTGATGTTATAACATGATGTCCAGTCCTGTAGACATCTGGACACAAGTTATATGTGCAGTAGTGATTCACGAGACTGCTCAGCCTCCAGCTGGCCATGCAGAACCTACTAACTGGGATTAAACACCTAACCATGATGCACGGCTCCCCACATGCATTATCGAGAATATATACTTTACACATTCACATAGTGGCAGTTGGATATAGGGTGATTAAGGTGCTGTCATAAGCAGGGTACCTCCTGTCCCACTTTGTGAGGGACAGTCCCTGTTTGGGTAGGTGTGTCCTGACCAAAAATAATACAATGGCAAATGTCCTGTGATTGTAGAAAATAATTATGTACCATATTTCATGTAACAGTTGCATAAAACAATTATTTTGGTATGAAAAATACGTAAATCTTACAAGAAACAGAATAAGCAACTAAACTGCTACAAGAATAAACTCTCATCTAGGAAAATAAGTAAATTTCTAAACCGTGTACTGACCGTGGGAATGTGTTGGCCTGAAAAATCTGGTGTGGCCTGAATATATCCCATCCTGGCCATATGAAAAGGTGGCAACTCTACCAATGGTCAGAGCATTCGCACAATAACTGGCCAGCATCTTAATCCCCCCCTAAAACCAGTGACCTTTGGAGGAAAGGTGGTGACAATAAATAAGAGTAACAGATGTCTTTTACTTCAGAAAATAAGTATTAATACATATGCTCTGATTCTGTCAATGTTTCATGTTAATAGTACTAATATTTTTCAAGTGTCCGTGATTGTCCCTGATTTGTCCTTGCCTTGCCCCTGTTACTGTTGAAATTAGTCCCTGAGTGGTTGAGAGGTCCGTACACATATGTACACCAACCAACTGTCACATTTGTTGCCAGTACTGTTGAATACCTGTAATGAAGTCATATATCCTAGCTACCATCCATGCGGAATGTACCAAGGATGGTGTAGTGGTCAAACTAAAGTGTGTCTGTTTCTGGGTCCAAGCCATGCAAGGGCCGCTAATTTTATGTGATGGCCAAAATAATGTCCATCGGATATAGGGAGGTAAAGCCAGCGGGGATGCGTGGCAGACATTCAACAGTATGGGAAATGTAAATAGGTATGTAGGTGTATATGTATGTGTATGTACAGACAGATATATATATATATATATATATATATATATAAATTAACATGGTCACAATAAAGCAGTCGTAACGAATGTGAACCCACCCCGTATTATCTAGTGCCGACATATCAAGCCGGTCAGAGGTGGGCAAACCCCTGCGTCTGTAAACACAGGTAGAATGGTAACATTGGGACTAACTATGTCCACGTGCTAGTTCTGACTTTCAAACGGGTACAGGGCTGTTACGGTCTCCAGTCGGACAAGCCTAAACCTGGATGACCACAAGAACACCCTGACAATCAAACACACGTATGTGCCAGGACTATAAGCTTTGGAGTTCTAAATATCCTCGGAGTGAGTAAACATGCAGCACAGGTCCAGAGCAGTAGGGAACAGGGAATGGCGCATGTGTAGTACTGTGATTTTTCCAGCAGGAGAATAGATGCCTGCTGTGTAAGTGAAGTGTTGAGGCATGTGTTCGTGTAACTATGAACCATGGGTATACATATAAATGAAGCAGAACACCAATAGTGTAGTGGTTAGGGCATCTGCCTAACGTAAAGGCATTCCCGATTCAAGTTCGAGTGTAACACATATAATTTTCCTTGTGGAATGAATGTCGCTGTGCTGTAAAGCCAACATTTAAACATGTAAAGGTGAAAATGTGTTTTGCATGGGGACATTAACCGGATTCCTTCAATCAAAGTGGTACTGTCATAATGAATAAGGCACACGTAAGCACAAATAAGCGGCAGTAAACATATGTAACTCACAGTAAGCATAGGCGAGTGTGCCTGTGCGGGTGTAAGCAGCTCCCAGCATAGCAAATGTATGTTTTTATGTACAGATGTAATATATATATATATCTATATATATATATATATATATATATATATATATATATATATATGTGTGTGTGTGTGTGTGTGTGTGTGTGTGTGTATAGATATATATCCACAGACATGAAATATATATATATATATATATATATATATATATATATATATATATATATATGAAGAATGAATGCTGTAAGAATAAAGCATACACAAGAGCTGTGAAGGGAATTGAGAGCAACTAAGGTATTATATAGTGCTTGCAGCATATGTCAGATAAAGCTGCCCAAGAGTGAGCAGAGCACCACTATTCACATCACAGGCAGTGTTCTACCAGTGGGCATACCGTCGTTGAACTGCTACTTCTAAATTACACATAGATGGAATGTAATCCATGTTGGGACCACCCACACTTGTAAACTGCAAATGGCCATAATCCATAACACCAGGAAAGGCATGTATGTGCAAATATAAATTGCGGTAGACCCTGTGAATACACGAGGCGGGACAAAATATGTGTAGGGCCCCAAACGCTCGGGAGAGGGCAATGAGTAAAGGTGTGTCATGGCTGCGATATCAAGTGGATAATGTCTGATACGCATGGAAACGCAACACGGGTGGGGTGGAGGAACTATGGGTATGCGATTATGGATCCAGGAGTGCCAGGGTTGGTTGGGCCGGTTCCAATGGACTGCCCTGTGTAGTTCAGCTAGTACATAATAGGTATATATGCATATGCACATGCAGGCAACAATATGTTGAAGTACATTCTCTGTAACACATGCACTCCATTTATTGACAGAAATAATATGAATGTGCACAGACAAACAAAGACAATAGCTGGAATAATAGGCTGTGCAGATGACGAACAGGTCAAATGACACTATCACATCCCACTTATCATCAGTAATCTGTACATGAACACATTGTGACATCTGTCCGCTGTATAACGTGCTAAATACCGATTACAAGATAACCGGAGTGAAGTGTCGATGTCATAATGACTAAGGCAATAGTATGCTGGTGAAGCATATATAAAACCCAGTACGCATGTGTAAGTGCGTATGGGTGGGAAATGTATTGGGCAACGGACACACAGATGTATATATATATATTCATACATATATATATATATATATATATATATATAAATATAACAAATGTATGTTTTTATGTATAGATGTAATTTTTATATATATATATATATATATATACACACACACACACACACACACACACACACACACACACACACACACACACACACACAAAATTAGGAATGTGAACTGCCGTTACGCATTTCTGGGAGTGGAAGGGTGGCCTAATGGTTAAGGTGTTTGCCTTACAAACACAAGGTGCAGGGTTTGAGTCTCACAAGGGATAATTGGCTAGGCTTAAAATTAGCTGACAAGGGCAGTTAGCTTAGTACTAATCTATGAACCTATGAAATATATATATATATGTTACTGTAGATATACACATGGATATACCTAGGTTACGTTACAGCATTTACAGATAACATATGTTCAGACAGGGCATATGTTAGTGGGAGGTCCAATAAACAAACGTCTACCTCTCACACCCCCCCCCCCCCAGCTAGGCCAGTGAGACATACAGACACACAATAAATGTAAATACACTGCTGCTTTCCAGACCACCGGCAGGAAACTACCAGTGGGAGAGATCTGAAAGGTCTACACTTTAAACATGGGTCACTGGGTCCTTTGTGGGACACCAAAAATTTCCCTTTTAGGCAAACCTGTGATGATTGATGCGACCAAGATATAGCTGTACATGGAACAGTAGGTTGTGCAAGTCTGATAACACATGGGTTGACAAAACGTATGACATGTGTCCTGACACGGGGAGAGTGGGCAGTGTGTAGGGGTGTGTTCATACCACAGCTGCGCTTACAGTAAGGATGAGTGCTGTAGAAGGGTGTCAGGTAGGGGAATCATGGGTATGCAATCATGGGCCTAAGTGTGCAGGTGTTGGTTGGCAGAGATGTATTAGGCCTGCCCCGTGGAAGTAATTAATATTCCTATGTGGGTGTAGCAGATGCCCATACCTCCCAAACCTTAGGAGCACATCTACTGGATAGTCCGTAAACCATTGGGGGAACAGACAGGGACTATATCAGTGAACTGTACCCTATTTTCATGGACGTCCGTGATTACGAATCAGAATTTAACACAGTCCCAACTAAACTCCTCCAGAACTAGTGATATTAGGTGGACAGGTGGCGGAATACACGTAATTACTAATGACAACATGTATTTGTCATAAACAGCATGTACCTCGACAAATGTGTATGAATACATATGCTCTGGGACTGTCAGTGTGTCAGGTTAATAGTACCAATCATCTAAATGTGTCCCTGAGGGTGTTATGCAGTGTCCCTGATTCAGTGTTCATTCTCCCCCATTCGTATGTGAGGTCTGCTAGTGATGGAAAGCTCTTATTCCGCCGACTACCTTAGGTAGATGATAGCATAATAGCTTGGAGTTACCACCTGCTCACTTTTGTGAGGGACACTCCCCTTTGGGCAGTTGTGTCCTGCAAAAGAAATATTAGTATGTCACATGGCCTGTGATTTAGGGCAAAGAATCCATATATTGTCTGTAATGGTTGCATAAAATGATTATGTTGTATCTGAAACACCTAGATGTTATAGGAAACAGTATTAGCAACTATAATGCTACTAGAATAACCTTTTATTTAAGCAAACTGGTGAAGTAGTCTATTTTCTACTGGCTGTGGGAATGTGTTGCCCTACTAAATCTGACATCTCTACATATTGGTTCTATAGGGCTGCCACCTTTCAAAATGGCCAAAGTGGGACCTCCTCCGTAGAAATGTCAGACGTACCAGGTCAGAACATACCTACAGCCATGCATAGTACAGAACTATATGTATTTGCACAAATAAAAGCTTCGTCTAGTAGCAATCCACTTGCTTATGCTACTTCACATAACATGTGTCATATATACAATAACTGTTACATGCAACTATTAGAGAAACGTAGAATATAATATTGTCCTGTAATCAGGACATTTGCTGTGTCTTGATTATTTTTGCATGACACATCCACCTAAGGAGGGACTGTCCCACGCAAAGTGGGACAGGTGTTAATCCTAACATCCCACCTCGGCCAATTTAGAAGGTGGCAAACCTACAATAGGTATGTGGTAGCATGACCTGGCAGACGGATGTGGGTCCCAAAACACATTTACTTGCCTGCATTGCAGAGTATCGGTTCCCATGTATCAGCCAGATGGGAGCAGATTGTATGAGGAACACGCATATAATATGATTAACTCACTGGACAGGCCGCCGATTCCGTACAGTCGAACACCATGCCGTCACCTAATGGTCAGCCATACCCGATACTGTAGTCATGTAGTCCGATGTAACAGGCATTACAAAGGACTGCACCCACCCAGCGTGAGTGACACATGCAAGCACCAATGTCGGTGCATGTGTAAGTGAGGGAGCGAGTGGGTGTAAGCTTGTTTGGCTACCAGTATGCGAGTATTGCACTGGTAAAGAAATGTGGAGGCTACCCAAGTACAAGATGCTGTAACCAGAGGTCAGCAGTGCTTAACACAGTGCAAACCCATGTACAACTGCTCCCAACTGCTTCAATGTACTTTACTCCCTCTGTATCCAATGGGCTTGTTCTTGCCACAAACAAATAACTGTCCTTTGCAAGTGTTGGTAGCAACACCCTGCACACACAGCTAATGTGAATTACCAATAAACCATGGCAAATATACAGACAATAGACAGTACCACACACATACCATACAGCACAGTCATCCAACAGTATAGCAATGTACTGGCAGATATGTCCGGACCACTGGTGTTTGCAGACCTGGCCGTCTTGTGTTTACGTGTGTGAGCATGCCCAGTATGACCATTCCGCATGTTGTCGACTGACATTGGCATACCTTCATGTGTTTGAGCATGCCCAGTATGGCCAACTGTATCGCATGTGTTACATGTCCAGGTAGTCAGTACTGTGGTGCCGACCTCTGCGTTGTACACTGACAGATGGCATGCTGTGTCTGCAGGGTATCCATTGGTCATGTGGCATTGACTGTTGCTACATTTCTGCACAGCATGGGGGGACATCCGACTGTATCCACATTCCTACACAGTACTGGGGGGGCGCACCTGACTGTTGCTATATTTGTACGTTGGAAGGGGGGCACACCTGACACTTGTACACTTTTGCTACAACTGTACTGGTATGTCAGGTACTCCATTTCAGTGTGTAGACCTACATATTGTGCTGGCTAGAGGCATACCAGTGTACTCCAGATCTTAGCTTTAATTACCAACATATTAGTTCCAGATGTCCTAGCCTTCACAACCTACATACAACTGCCTGGCCTGCTGTAGTCTGTCTGTGTTTGTCTGTGGGGGGGGGTCATCCATAGGGCATATTCAGAGGCCATAGTACAGCATTTGTCTGTGTTCGTCTACACCTGTCCAGCTGGTTGAGACTTGTGTGGGCTGTATGGACACACATGATGCTCAGCCCATTACCCGCAGTGGGTTATGACACCCTGTGTACTACTGGCTGCCATGGTGATGTGCTACAGATTTCATGGTGCCACTATGGATGTCTACTGTCTGCTGCCTAAACATTCGGCCACCAAATTCCTTTTCATGTTCACATCCATACCATAGCTACAGGTTTCAACACATTCTAATACAACTGCCAAATGGTAGGTTGACTGAATTACCTTGAGGGTGTGCCAGACCTGAGGATGGTGCTTGAGGGCTGCCTATGTTGGATGCACATAGTGCACTTCCTATACATGGTTGAGCATAGGTAGTGTCATGTTTGGCATCCCTTTTACTGTCTGTGCGAGTCAGAGAGGTGACATTCCCTGGGTCCCTACTGTGTCAGTGTATATGCTATGCGTTGCCTCTTTGCCAAGGCCAGGTCATACTGTGCACGCCTCCTTCCGCCAACTGGGTCCAGCTCAGGTTGTTCCTCCTCTGAAGCACTCTGTGCCTATACAGGGCTTGGCATTGGTGGGGCACTGTGTGGCCCTGCCCCACGCTGTTCCTGCTGCAGCTGTTTCCGCAGGATCATATTGTGTAGCATAGCACATACCATAACAAATTGGGTGCATGTAGCTGGTGAATAATGCAAGGCTCCACCGGATGTGTCCAGACACCGGAACCATGACCTGAGCATCCTAAACACATGCTTATTATATGTCTGGCCTGTGCGTGTGCCTCATTATGGCATCGTTGTTCAGGTGTGTGTGCATTTCTGATGGGTGTCATCAGCCACGGCTCCAGTAGGTACCAAGCATCACCTACTAGGTGACCGTAGGGGATGTCCATATTGGCAAAGCTGTGGTAGAGCTGCGTCAGATGCCATATATTGGAATCGTCATAGCTTCCAGGGCAGCCAGCACATATATTCAGTATAATGCCCTGGGCATCGCATACAACCTGGCAGTTGATGGAGGTGATGCCCCTGCCATTAATGCAGGCCCTACCCTGCTCACCGGGTAATGCTTTGATGCATACGTGTGTGCAGACTATAGCACCGATTACCCCAGGGTAGTCTGCCATTTGGCGGAAGAGACGCATATTGCTGGTCAACATCTCACGTGTGTTGAGGAAATGTACATGCTCACTGGCATGTGGAGACATGACATCCAGGAACTGGTGGAATACTCTGGATGCAGATGCCTGTAAGATCCCCATGATATCTCCATTTGTGCTTTGCGAGGTACCTGTGGCTAGTGTACCTAGGCCTACACATACCTACACATACCTTGGTATCCACTGGAATGGGTTCCCCTCAGCCTGTTTGATGTGTCAGGTGTGGCTGACACATCTCAACAATCTGCTGTAGGAGGTCTCTGTCCACTCCATAGCGCTCCACTATCTCCAGCTCATGTAGCCCCTGGTAGGTTACCCTGGGTCTGTACAGTCTTCTTTGTCTCCTCACTGAGGGTTATTCGGCAGCATTCACAACCTTACCACTCTCAGCCTCCTGCACTATGTTGCCTGCTGCAGCCCTTCTCATTTTGTAGGATTGTTTGGTAAACTTTCCCCACATGCATACACCGGTGGTGTAGAGTGTGGAAAAACCTGAGGGGATGGTGCTTGCTCACTTTATCGTAGTGTTCTGGGCTGGGCTGGGCTGGTCTGCTGGGCCTGTAATCTGCTGATTGTGATAAATATCACTTGTTTGCCTATCTTGTTCACCTTGATTACTCTCCTACTGCTGTTGTCCCTCCAAATTGCACTATGCAGATATAGACACACCCCTAGCTTAGGCGTGCTAAGCTAGGAGCAATCCCGAGACACAGGGCTCCACTCTACGTACAGTATGCCTGACACCCCTCCCCCATGCTTTCAGCTATATTCGAGTCCTGCACCGGGCTATCTATACACATACCCTCTTGGGACCTGCATCACACTCTGGAGATAAATGGGATTCACTATTTTCCACATTGTTTGCATAGTATTTTCTTCTAATGCATAGTTACATAACCCATACTGAGCCTCCCCAAAAATAACCACTGCTTACCGTCGCGCAGACCCTCACACAACTGGTTAAAAGTGCCTTACTATCACCGTATTCAATGTCCATTGTTCTTCGAAGCAACAAAACAACTGGCCTCTGCACGGCTCGAAACCGGGACCCTGCACACCACAGAGGATGTGCTTTACCACTAAGCCATGGTAGATATACATACATTTGAGGTTATCACGTACAGATCATCCAGCACAGGCATTCAACAGTATAGGTCATGTATCATGTAGATTTATGTGTGCTAATGTCTATATATATATATATATATATATATATATATATATATATATATATATATATAGATATATATAGATATATAGATATATATACATATATATATATATGTATATATATATATACACACACACACACACACACACACACACACACACACACACACGCACACACACACACATATACACACACATACGTAGCTATAGAGTATATATCTCAACAGAGCACCACGTGATACCAAAGCATTAGACAAGAATGAAAAGGAAACCACATGCACCTCCTGCATTATGTACTGGTGTTAATATCAAGGCAAGTGTGTTTCTGTGTGTCACACAGGTTCAGACTGTATTAAGGGTAAGATTAGGACTGCTGACATTACTCACCAGACCTATTGCCAAATGTATGTGTATGTCTTGCCAACCTAGTCTCTTGGCCAATTGTGACATTTATGGCCACTATATAGGAAAACAACAAAACATGCTCCTCAATACATCCAGTAGCTAGCCACTCACAGACACCAACACATAGGATATGACTGCCAAACACACACACCTGCCATGCCTTGGAATGGAACACCTACCTGTCTATTCTATCAAACTACAGCATTATTCAGTTGCAGAATGCGCTACCCAGATTACTGGGACACAGCACTCCCAGAGGTGTACTTCTAGGTGGGTGATATCATCAGCAATGGCAAAGTCGGCGATAGGGATTGTATGGAGTGTGAGCAGTCTAAAAGCATTCTTCTGTCCCCAGGCAAATGAAGACACACACACACACACACACACACACACACACACACACACACACACACACACACACACACAGTTGGCATGGCTGGGATTAGAACACCGACCTAACTACCTTACCACACTACAGCATTATGCAGTTACAGAATGCACTACCGAGATTACTAGGACACAGCACTCCCTGAGGTGTACTTCTAGGTGGGTGACATCATCAGCAATGGCAAAGTTGGCAATAGGGATTGTATGAAGTGTGAGCAGTCTAAAAGCATTATTCTGTCCCCAGGGAGATGGAGACACACACACACACACACACACACACACACACACACACACACACACACACACACACACACACACACACACACACACACACACACACACACACACACACACACACACACACAGTTGGCATGGCTGGGATTAGAACACCAACCTAACTACCTTACCACACTACAGCATTATGCAGTTACAGAATGCACTACTGAGATTACTGGGACACAGCACGCCCAGGGGTGTACTTCTAGGTGGGTGACATCATCAGCAATGGCAAAGTCGGCGATAGGGATTGTATGGAGTGTGAGCAGTCTAAAAGCATTATTCTGTCCCCAGGCAGATGGAGACACACACACACACACACACACACACACACACACACACACACACACACACACACACACACACACACACAGTTGGCATGGCTGGGATTAGAACATCGACCTAACTACCTTATCACACTAGAGCATTACGCAGTTACAGAACACGCTACTGAGATTACTGGGACACAGCACTCCCAGAGGTGTACTTCTAGGTGGGTGAGATCATCAGCATTGGCAAAGACGGCGATAGGGGTTTCTGGAGTGTGAGCAGTCTAAAAGCATATTTCTGTCCCCAGACAGACGGAGGCAAACACATGCCAGTGATGGGATCAGGACAACTGCCTATCTACAGACCGCTATTACAATACTACATAGATATGAGCCGCACCATAGACACTACACCTTTCAAGACTGTCAGTATGACCTTTTAGGAATGCGGACATCGACATGGATTATGGCAGTTATGATGTACATACCTGTGAACCTGTGTGTTCAATGTAGGAATCCATCCTGAAGTGGGGTATGACCATCTGTTGACTGGACGACTACTATCACTATATAGGGTTACAATGGCCATGCCCATACCATAGAGGCACATAACCGACACAAAGTGTCACCGGGCATGCTCACACTCTTAGTAGCACAGGGTTGTTTAGTATGCACTCTGATTCTAAACACAGTAGCGCACAGTGGCCATGCTATTACAGTTAGATGTGAACAACACGTTGTAATGGACTCTGGTGTTGATAGTTGCCATTGTTAGCAGGAATGCTGCACTGCATATATCTGACATCGGTCTTCTACACAACATCTGCTGCTGTCCATCACCTTAGATGTACCAATCTAAACCTGACTAACTACTACCACCCGTGTTGATGTCCTGCCAGGAGTGGCTACTTCGCCCATATAGTGCCATTCATAGTCGAATGTCCTGAGACCAGGTCAACACCCTGACACCTAGAGGACAACTGCATTGTATGTGTATACTAAACAGTGCTAGATTTGTAGCGTTCATAATCACAGCTGCCCCATGTAGATCCAACAATAGGGAATACTGACATCTGTGCAGTGAGGAACACCTGGCTGAAGGCTCAGTTGTGCACAATAGCACTACCACAGTATACCTCGGATACAGACATGTGGTCCATAACACAGGTATGGACTGCTCCAGGTGGTGGTGTCCCCACGTACATGAAGCCACTCACATGTACTGACCAGTACACCCTCAAAAGGCATCACAGATGTGTCAGGTGCAGATCACAGTGTCAAAAGCCGCATTCTAGGATGTAGCCCCCAGACATCACCATGTCTTTGGACCAGCAACACACATCCATACATGTGGTAGAACATATAATAGTACAACTCCTTGTGACCCATGACCAGTGGACTGTACCTAGCTCTACATCAACTGTGCAGACTACCCATGTACTGACACAGTTGCATCATGTGTTATGCAATGCAATGGTACCACTGTTCATAACCAGGTCGGCTGTACACATAAGAGGAGTCCTGGGTCATATACAGCAGTAACAGATGACTGTTGCTGTCCACCAGTAAACACCCTCATGTTTGGATATGACATACATGTACCTGCCGTGGATATGTATATGCCACAAGCACACACAACACATATGTATATAGCATAGCTGTTGCTGTCCTTCATGCAGACAGGTGGCTACAGCAATTACACACATGCACATGGAAGGTAGCTCCATGGCTGTTGAATGCTAACAGTACATAAGATGTGATATCAATGTTGACTGAGTTAACATTCCCTCTGTACTGGTTACCCATGACAACTATCATATCATACAACAGTTCATGTGTCATGTATGTCATCACACATGTCCACCAGTTGCAATGCCTACAAACATGGCTAAATGACAGGAATATAGGACCTACATACATGTGCATGTAGTGGTGTACATTCAGCTACCATGTTTGTGCAGTAGCTGATGTTTGCAGATGATGTGTGTCTTACTACAACATGCAGTTGCAATGCAGCCCCATCATTGCCAACTGTATGTGGTGATACACTGAGAGTATAGTAAGATGTACATCAGGTATGGATGGATGTGTGGACATAACTAAGTGGTGGGCCATCTTTGCAGATGGATGTTTGCTGAGGACAGCTCACAGGTGTGTCACAAGCAGTCCTACAATAACATGTGCAAACACTAAGCTATGGTTCTGTTAATTGAAGGGGAACACATACAACCTACACAGCGGTCAGGGTGTCACTGACTGTAAATTACTTGACACCTGTAACACTTAAGACTTCCCATGTGCATATATCAGCACAATTGCCAAAGGTAGCGTCGGTACACATTGTAATGTGGGAAATACTGCTGCATGTCTGTCATACATATTATAAGATAGCAGGTGTTTGATTCACAGTACTGCCATGTGTGTTTGCTTGTGTGTCCATATATGCCACGTATGGTGGGGAATACATCCCAATTGTTACTCACTCTCCTGTACACTGTTGTAGAGATCTGTACATACTGCATTACAGAAAGCAAGACATAGGCAGGGGTGGGGTGTGTATCACACACATGTGAGCTATCTGTATGTGCATGACATAGGTGCATTCAATTGTGGACTCTACAGTGTGTGTGTGTGTGTGTGTGTGTGTGTGTGTGTGTGTGTGTGTGTGTGTGTGTATGTATGTATGGCTGTCTGGTCCATGGAGTGAGGATGTATGTTATCATAGTGAACAGATAGGACCCCTAACCCCTCCAAGTGATGCACTCTATTACCCTGTTGATGCCGTCGATCTTAGGTATTACTGGCTACCTGTACATGTGTATTCTCTGTGTCGCGTCATGTGGGTGCACAGTACTGTAATGGTGATTACCACATAGGCAGGGGTCTTCACCTCAACACTATCAAGTGTGTGTGTGTGTGTGTGTGTGTGTGTGTGTGTGTGTGTGTGTGTTACAGTGTTGTTGACCCTGTGAGTGTGGGCGTGTTAATGTGTGTCTGAATACATGTGTGCGAATACCTGTGTGTGTGTGTGTGTGTGTGTGTGTGTGTGTGTGTGTGTGTGTGTGTGTGTGTGTGTATGTGTGTATAGTTGTGTGTTCTCATCCTGTAATGTGAATGTGTATTACTGATACACAGTGAGGCCTCAAGCTATCAACTGGCCTCTACCCTTGTCATCAGCTAGACTGCTATGTAAACTCCCCGCCCCATGTAACTCTACCTGTGATGTCACCCCATATGGATGTCATGTCTCTAGCCACTGTAGCTTAGTACACAATTCCCATGCTCCTGGATCAGTAGATGTGTAGACATCTTTGGAATGTCAGCCTTTCTAACAGTGAGGTTGAAGCTATGAACTGCTATTGCCATACATACCTGTGAGTAGTCCACATTTACACACTGCAAACACTGACACTCAACAGCACATGCAATTAGACCTGAAGAAGGGAAGCAGGACATCATGACCAACATGCTGTTACTGTTGTTACCAAGACACATACTGTGAACAGAAAACAATGCATTCTAAACCTGTACTACATTGTATGCCTACTGCATGTTAACAGTACACAACAATTGTAATCTACACTTATCTCCCTATTCTGTTCACCCTGTGCATCAGACCACATGAGCATGTCCCTGCACCGATGGTGTGGATGACAGGGATGCAGCACAGGCATAATCATACACACAGGTTGATAATGTTTGCCAGGGGGTTTAGGCTGCACCAGTGGATGACATCATGTGTGTTGGTTAGGGCCTGTGATCTAATTGGCCATGTGTGGTTGTTATGCATGTGTGTGTGTGTGTGTGTGTGTGTTGCGGTGCCCTACAGATGTTTCTGGTGTGTGCGTGTATGTGTACACACAGTTCTGCCATGTGTCTGGCCTAGACAGGGATATTACTGACAGCTTCAGACTGTACAGACCAGGTTTTACAGCTCACGGAGTCTGGCCACAGCCACATGACCTGTGCCTGCCAGGGGTTGCATGGGCACTACCACGCAGAGGTGCAGATTGGGTACTGTCCGATAACACATGTCTACTGGAAACATGTCCCTGTTGGGACTGTCTTGGGCCATGCGCACATGGCCTGCTGTGTCCTGGTGTGGACAGTGCAGCACCAGCTGCACTGCTGCTGCTACCGCCACTATGGGAGTGGGCATGTGAGGTAGCTTGTTCACTTAGACCTGCACCAGGTGACGTATATGGCCTACGTCCACGTGCCCTACGCCTCACTCCTACCAGATGTTCCAGCACAGACAGCTCATGCTCGCGGATTGTCATGCCACGGTCAAGGATTCCAACCATGTCACCCAATCATCTATCCAAAACCTCAGCAATCTGATGTTGAGCATTTGCCATTGCCTGGATGTTGTTTAAAAAAACGGATAGCAGCTCTCTGAAGCATCTGCCCTTCTCTGTTCTGATGTTCAGCATGTGCCTGTGCCACCATTACAGCCTGAAACATGCATCTGGTGACACCATCTGCTGTGCTCTGTCCTGCAGAGGCATGTCAGCCAGAGGTCCTCCTATGAGCAGCACTGGCCACATGGTTATGGCCACCCACATCATTAACCATCCTGCGAAGTTCCTGCCACAGGTCATCCCGCTGCTGTACATCCTGTGGCACATATCTAAACAGGACATCATAGTTGTCTTAGAGGTAAGGTATAAGGGCCTCATCCTCCAAGCATGTATAGGCTGGTAGCCTTGCTCGTGGCATACCTGGAAGACATAATGATGGAGACAGGTCACAGTATCTCAGAGATGTACAGAGATACAGCTGCACATACATGTGTATCATATTTATTACATATAAATAGTTGTCTTTGCAAATCTTCATGACACTGACACCACTGACATGTTTGTGTCACACACATCTGACACCCAATGGGGATTGGATATTATCACCATATATATGTGCCACCTGATTACATTGCTCATACTCCATGTGGATGCTGTCTTGATGTGGGTATGTCTGTTTGCCTGTACTGGTGTTCTTACCTATCAGCACATGCCTGGATGTGTCCACATTAATGCTATCAACCTTGATGCTGTGTATATGTCACATATAAACAAATACACTGCCTTAACGGACATGACCTGTGACACTGCAGACATGCACACGGCAGCCTT
The DNA here is from genome assembly GCF_019279795.1 of Protopterus annectens. Classification (NCBI taxonomy): domain Eukaryota; kingdom Metazoa; phylum Chordata; order Ceratodontiformes; family Protopteridae; genus Protopterus; species Protopterus annectens. Next base: position 1,779,848,767 of record NC_056741.1, on the reverse strand, counting down.
TACATGCATGTGTTTTGCCATATACATCTACATGGCACTGTACAGCAGTTCAACATCCTGCCACGTATCGCCTGTGTTGCACATGTGATACACATGGGACACTGGCTAGCCTGATGGTATTTGCAGGGATGGTTATCAACTATAGCATGTACGGCCAAGGTCATCTAGTAGTCTGTATGCCCTGGGCTGTGTATGAGCCTAGGATGTAAGGTTACCTAGCTGTAGCCGACAGCCGTGTTTCCGGCGCCAGGTGAAGCAGTGTCACATAACTGATCCACACGGTTAATGATACATCTATCATGCGGTCATCACACCATGTCTGACAGAGGTGAAATGTGCAGCTTTGCTGGACAGGGTTGCATAGTATGACAGGAGTATGTAATGTGTATGGCACAAGGATCTGTCCAGCATGTGGCGATCCTTGTTCTAGGAAGGTGGATGTCCATGATGTATGTATTTAAGATCAGGATATGTATGTATAGCATGTCCAACATCACAGTGTTGGACATGGCTTTATGCAGGGTAGGCATCATGCTACATAGTGGAGATGAGGATTGTGAAGGCTGGTGTCGGCCATCCAAACATGGCCAATACCCCTTAAAGGTGATATGTGATGCGACATAGGTCACTTGAGTGATGAGTATGGCTGAACAATGATCTCTATATTCATGGATGACATGCTGTCATGACTAGGGTTGCCACTTATGACTAGCTAATAGGCTTGATGATGTCACTAGCTCAGGGAGGTAAACTGCACAGCAACATCCCTTAGACACAGTGTCCATTATGTTGACCGCTGCCTAGGTGGTAGTTCATGGGTACAGGGTTATTAACCTACTGGTGACAATGCAATATGTAGCTGTCAGATTGTGCCCATATGTCAGACACCTCACCCACAAAGTCCCTACTGTATGTTGTCCACAACACTGAGTCAGCTATTGCTCTTAGGTCATAGCCATTCACATACTTACATAGGCAGATGCCTCCTGTTTGTCTGTGTGGTATGGGCTACAATGAGGGGTAGTACAACAAATTAACCCTGTTTTACTGTAGCTGGCACTGGTGTGATATGCACATATTAATCAGACACCTTCTGTAGTGTTGGTTCTGTCAACAGTCCACTGGCAGAACACTCCTGTGACATACAAATGTACATCTAGTATACTGAGTGTAGGTGGAACATAGTATGGGTGATGATGTCCTATGACCTGTCACAGGTAAGATATACAGTGTGAAATCATCCGTACTGTCATCTACATCTGTGCTGCTAACAACATATACATTGATTAAGGTTCATGGACTTTCAGATCAGACTCAGCAAGGTAGTAGTGCAGTGCCTCCCATTATGAGTGGTGTCTCCACTTCGTGGGTTGTAATAACTGTTGGTGTGCGCCATTCAGTGTTTTCACAGACTGACATGAAGCTATGTTTTACATGATGTGTATGTGTAGAGCAAACTGTTTTGCCATATGTGTATGATACAACCAGAGATGTGGACAGGTCCCATGCAGCCTGAGTGCACCTTGTACCTGCATAGTTATGGTTACAGGGGCTCTGTAGTGTACATGGATATATGATTGTATACCTGTTGGGGGGCAGTGTGTTTATGTTATCCAACACCCTATCTGTATTGCTTATTCATAATCAGCACTTGCTCAGAACATGTAAACACTACATGAGCTACTAATTACTATAGCACTCAATCCTTCTTATTGCCTACAGGTAAACACTGTTTGTACTTACATTTACTGCTTGCTTAGAGTAAAACAGCTCTTGTACACACTATCCTTACTTATCTAGTGGGAAATAGTTATATATTCAGGCATGTTCAACTGTCAATTCCCAGTGTTCTCTCCTGTCTATATGATGGATATGGGCATCATGAGGCAATATAGAAATTGTCTTGTGTACACAGTCAATACTCCCCTCCTAACATCCAACACTACAACCTGTGGGAGATGCACATATCTAGCCATGCTGGAGGTAAAGCTCTCTCCAACCCAGACTGAACATGACAATCATGTGGGGAAGTTAAACATTTGCACCACACCACACTCATCACATAGTCTCACTAAATCTCCACCACCACAGGCCACACATAGTAAGACAACAACATTTGTGGAGCCTCTCAATACTACTCTGTCTAGGCAACAGAGCACTCCAAAGCAGAAATTCAGGCAGCCCTCATCCCCCAACACAACACCAATGACTTATAGCCCACAGACTCAGTGTGCCCATCAACCACAGCCAATAGGGCGAAATAATGTACCCAACACACTAGTCATAGGTGGCTCTATAGGTGGTCAAACTGATGTCCCACTCACCAGGCTACACAAGGAGATATTTACTGTCAGCTGCCTGTCGGGTAACAGGATCCACAACATAACCTATGCACTCAGGTCACTCCTCAACAGGTACAGGATGACTGTGTCATTGTCCATGTTAGTGTGAATGCTCTGAGATGTTCCTTCCTGGACTACATGTAAAGAGACATGGAATAGCTGTCCGATCTTGTAGCCCAGGCAGGTATCGCCTTAGCCTTGAGTAGCATTCTGCCATCTTCCAGACTGATAACGCAGTACAAGGACAAAATGATTTACTTCAACAATTGGCTATGCTTCTGGTGTCATTCCATGGGTATCCAGTATCTGTCTGCTTTGAATGACATAGTCAACAGAACACAATGCTTTGGCACAGATAGCCTGAACTTGTCGGCCCAGGGATTCCGGATAATGGCTAAGGCTTTTTCTGCTCCTATAGTGCCTGTTTTAGGCATGGTTCAAATAACATATTCACCACCATAACAGGAACAGGCAAGCAAAACCTGAGGGTAATGCTACTCAGTGCTTGACATCTTCATCTCAAACGCACACGCCTGAGGCACTCCTTGTAATGGACCACTTCGATATCTGTGCAGTGACTGGGACCTGCTTCTAGGCTCCTGAGAGCACCCCTGCACTACCAGGCTATTACTCATACTGCACCTTTCAGTCATGTAACCAGGACCGGAACACCCACAGTGGAGGTTGTCCATATTTCCTAAGGATATCCACACCTCCAGGCTAGTTGCTTAGCCCAATGCATCAAAGGTTATCCAAGTGCAACTATCTCTGGCCATAACTGCTATACAAATTGTAGCTTGCTACAGATCCCCCACCATACCCCACGGTTAATGGTCCTCTCTTCTTGGGGTACTGGAAATTAGGGTTCAAACAGACACACTACGGATGTGCGACTGACACTACCCCACCATTAACTGGGATACCTACTCATGTACCGACACATTAGGCCAATGCTTTCTGGGATTCATAACCTCCAATTGCCTGGATCAACCTATCCACACCACCACCAGGGGCAACAATATCCTAGACCTGGTCATTACCAACATGTGTGACTGGTGTTCCACACCTGGGGTTATCTCCTCATTGGTCAGATCTGAACGTACGCTAATCACCCTTGTTATCCACATCCTGGCACCACACCCTTTATGGAAAACACAGTACAATATTTCTAAAAAGCCAACTTCAGGCTTCTTATGACAGCAGTAGTAAACGTCATGACACCCGTGCAGATGGACGATACAGTTACAACCGCTGAATCATACACAACTGCATTTAATTAGCACTTACATGACTGCATGGATCATGCTATCCCAAACAGAACCATGTCTGTACCCACTAGAATATGGAGGCCACTCTGGTGGTCCACTGCCATGGAGATAATGTACAACAGAAGGAGGAGACTGTTGCAAAGTAGAGTACAATCCCATGAGTGGAGGAGCTCCCTGGTCAGGCTCAGTAAGAATCTGAGATCCCTTATCACATCCTCCAAAGCTAGCTACGTAAACATAACCATGACTAATTCCAAGGACTACCACAAAGCATTCTAGAGGTATGTCACTACTCATGATGGCGATACCCACATCTGCTCTGACGTACAGCAGTAAGGCATGAACATTACAGAACTGACTGATATTGGCAACATCCTGGCAGATAGGTTCAGTGCTAACTGTACACCCCTCTCACACTCTAAAAGGCCTATATCTATAGAGGAATGATGCAGAGTCCCTGTGATCACAACTACGCAGTTCAAAGCTGCACTCTCTAAAGCTACGAACACAGCATCCATGTGACCATACAACATCCCAGGCTGTGATTTCCACGAACTTTAGAAATAACCGGCTCCCCACTTAGGCACCATATTCAATAATAGCCTTGCATCAGGCATTGTGGCCCCTGAATGGCACACAGCAACAGTTATCACACTCCACAAAGGTGGCACCACAATGGACCAGGGGAACTATTGCCCTATATGCCTGACTAGACTGTTCTGCAAGGCTATGGAGCACATCGTCATGGATCTCATTCACAGAGACATTGGTGGCCTCCAAACCTTTGATCCCACCCAGTTTGGATTTGTTAAGGCCAGTCCATGCCTTCTAAACCTGGTGGAGTCCTTTGAGACAGTTACCAAGGCAGCAGATGAGGGTAAGGAGGTCCACACAGCCTACCTTGACCTTTCAAAGGCTTTCAGCACCATTCCCCATTCTGGTATTATCAACATACACATCCACCTGAACATTAACCCCTATGTCACGAGATGTTACGCAAAGTGGCTCATGGACAGAACCCACACAGTGAGGGTAGCATACCCTAGGTCCTACTGTAAATCAGTTACAATTGGCATCCCCCAGGGCTCAGTCATAGGGCCCCTCATGTTCGGTATATGCTTCTCTGAGGTACAGGCTAGCACAGGAGGACTTACCCTAAAAAGATTTGCAGACGACTGCAAACTAGGGGCCATGATTGATTCCCCAGCTGATACAGACACCTTCCATAAGGGTGTCACTAGGACGGATACCTGGTGTCGATAACATGGCCTCAAGCTGCATGCCACAAGGTGCATAGACATCCCATTTGAATTACACCAATCACATAGCTGGTAGTCCCCTACATACACAAGATGTAATAAGGGATCGTAGAACCCAAGTAGATAGCATTCACTCCTTTGATAACCATATTGGCAAGGTGGTGTGGATAGCCTTCTACGTGCCCCCCCCCCAATCTCTAATGGGTTTGTAGCCAGAACAAAGGCAGCCATTGTGCCTCTCTACTCATGACTTATGAAACACATTAAAGCGTACAACACCCTATTTGGGATGTACCTTACAAGACAAGAGAAATGGCTTGAAATACCACAACATTACCACACCAGGGGAATACTGACCTCCGAAGGATGACGTATGCAGCCCAACTACAGAAACTCCAACTGTACTCTTTTGCATACTGCATACTCAGAGGTGATCTCTGCTGAACATACAAGGCCCATGTCCAAAACAGTATTGATGGATATACTCCACATAAGCAAAAGCCCCTGAGAGCCACATGCTCTGGGATATGTACCTAAACGCAATGATGACTAGGTCATGCTGGAGGGATACATTCCTGACCCA
>NC_056741.1:1779805815-1779838315 GCF_019279795.1 Protopterus annectens | reverse complement strand
GGCTGCCAGCACACACATCCATACTAATGCCCTGGGCATTGCACATGACCTGGCAGTTGATGGAGTGGTATCCCTTGCGGTTTATGTAGCGTCTACCATGCTCACTGGATGGTGACTTGATGTGTATGTGCATGCAGTCTATTGCACCCAGTACCTCCGGGTAGTCTGCCACACGGTAGAAGAGGTGCATATTGCTGGCCAACTAATCCTGCATTCGGGGGAAGTATATATGCTCATTGGCATGTGGTAACATGGCATCCAGGAACTGGTGGAGTACCCTGGATGCTGATGCCTGTGAGATCCCCATGATATCTCTAGTTGGCCTTTGAAAGGTACCTGTGGCTAGTATTCTCAAACTTACACATACCTTCGTGTCCACTGGGATGGCTTCCCCTCTGTTATTTCTGGCTCTGAGGCATGGCCAGCACAGCTCAACGATTTGCTGTATGATGTCCCTGTCCACCCTGTAACGCTCTACTATCTCCAGATCATCTAGCCCCTGGTTGGTTACCCTTGGTCTGAACACTCTTCTCCTCCTCTGGTGCCTGAGGTGGTTGTTAGCATCATCCTCCACACCACCTTCAGTCTCCATCACATGCTAATGAATCAAAGCTATGGCAGCTCCCAACATGTACATTTTAAACATTCCCCATCTGTTTACACCAATGGTGCAGTGTTTGGGAATACACAAGTGTGTGTGAGGTGCCTTCACACTTTATACTATTGTGCTTTGGAAGCTGATGATGTCATTGGGTGTGTATATACAATCTGAGCTGCAGGGTATCTTACTTCTGGGTTTTACTGCAGGTACTGCTCTTGTGGGGCCTTTGGTGTTGAATTACACTTGGCTGCCATGGATCATCTCATGCCCTTGCCTTCATTTTTCAACCCGATTCCCCTCCCATTGTCAGGCATGCATCCAGCAGCCTGCTTTCTTGTTTTGTACTTTCCCAACCCAGGATTGTGTTGTGAAATGTGTTCTGTATCCGATCTCCTGCATCTTTGCTTTGTTCTGCTGTGACAGTTCTCTTTTCTTTGCAATCCGGCACCTCCCCTTTCCTGTTCTTCAGGTTGTTGCTAGCAGCCTTGTTATCTACCGTCAATGTCCCACTGTGAGTTAATAGGTGTTAATTACTCAGTTGCACTCCAGTTACCCTGCTGCGGCATTTCCTTTTTGTCTTCCCGTAACTTTCCTGTTTTAGCTGTGGTGCGCACCATGCGCAGCAGTTTACTGGGTTTCGAGCGCATTGTCATCCACATAGACATGCACTTTCTGTCACCTTGTGTGCTCTCAGCTAAGCAAAGCTATGGCTACATCCACACCCCTATCCTGCGGCTTTGCTTAGCAATGGGCAACCCAGATTAGCAATGCTCCAATATGCTTACAGCTATGGTGGCACACCCCTCTCCTGATGTCATGTATACTGCCAGGCCACTCCTCAGTGTTATACTGCTATGCCATGTGGTACAGCCTTACGCCAGCAAGGCGTTTGCGATTCAGTATTACTTGCCTCATTTGCATGGCATTGACTACTAATTCCTAGTTACCATGCCGAACGCTGTCACAGACCCTTAGCAACCCTTGCGCCATGGTTGTGGTGTAGCATGCCTGCCATTGACTATTATGGGGAATTCATGACTTGTGTTACATTGCAGTTTTATAATGTCTAAATATATTTTCGTTATGATCCCGTTTGTGCACCGCAGCACTACGGGTTTACTTTGCGTTAGTGTGGCCATGGCGGTAAATGTTATTTATTATGTGTTGTGCATGTATTTTTATGCCATTGGCTATATATCCAGCCATTGGTATATATTAACATTATCATATGTAATTTTTTTCTGCTTTCATGGCTCCGATGTTATGTTTGGGAAAATGTAAACCATGTTTTTTGGTTTACATTTGTGTATGCTTACGCTACGCGTGCACCACTTCATGAATCACTATGTACCTTCATTTTCATGCTGCACTACTGCACATAGGGTAATTAGCATACATGCGCCAGGAGCTGCGCAGAGCTGGCGTATGCTGGTAGTGCATGTGGAATCAACTCGTAACTGAATTGCTCGGCGGCCATATTTGGAGTTATTATGCCTATGCTACGCCTGCGCCTGGTGCAAGCTTCATGAATCCTGGGGTTAATCTTTTAACCAGACTCTTAGGTAAAGCACTGAGTGTTTGTTTTCTTATCATAAGGTCTTCCAGCATTTCAAAAGTAGTAGCATGACATCTACTTACCCACCTTTGAAAGTAAGTGCTTAAGTGCAGCTAAATCATTAACATTATTATCTATCCTTCTGTCTTTTCAAAACGTTTTGTCTATAAGCTTTGGTATCACTTTAAAGCATTAAGAAACATTTGTTTAAAAAAATTAACACAATCCATATCATTCATTTTTGATGCAGCATGCATTGCCTTACCTATGGGCTGAGCAGTTAAAATCTCATCTATTTCCACTGGTCATTTTCTTGCTAATTACACACCATTTCAAATATACAAGCAATATATCAAAAGCATCACATTTTTAAACTGTGGAAATCATTTATCACTGCCTTTGGCATCCAGGGTTCAGTGTTCACTCCCACTACTATATGTCTTTGTTGTATTTTTAGAAGCTCTTTCTTATGCTGGAGCTAAGTTTCTCTTTTCTTCAGTATAACCAGATCATACTGATGCATCCTAACCTTCTCTGTTTGTTTCTGTTGGGCCTTTGCACCTCAACCTACTTAATTCTCTTAGCTGTACCAGGATGTCTCATCCAGCTCCAGCACATTTTTTTTTCATTTCAAGCTGCAATCTGAGGTCATCTGGGCAGTGATTGAGTTAGTTTGCTGTATGCTGAGCACTAACATGTGGTCTCTGGGTTCAGTATGAGTTGAAACTGTAGCTGTATCAAAGGTAATTATTATCTCATCCTTGGTTACATTAGAATGTTGGATTACGTTTAATCTGCATTCTTTAGTGAGCTGTGATACTGACATTTCATCACACCCCTCAGAGCTCATTTTACCTGTCTCAAAACTACTTTGTCTAAAAATAAAGTAACTGCCATGCAAGGTACACTGCTGTACATTTACACAACTGTTTTCCAGGATATACAAGTTCAGTTTACAAAATATCTTCACAATTCACAGGTTCATAGGTGTGTACTAATGACCACTGGGGCCTTTATAAGCTTTGCCAAGCATTCCAATTGTATCCCACATGCTTGTGTCTTAGAAGTTATTGTAAGGGGTATATGTAAACTAGGGTTACAGGCTGCCTCTGTCCATTAGAGAGATTGGTGCTAGACCTGGGGCGTATTTCCGATTTTCTACCCAATGGTCCAGACTTCTCTTAAATAGGGTTAAAAAAGAGCTCTTCTTCACATGGATGGGATGCCTGTTCCAGAGACAGGGAATTTTCTTAGACACCTACTTCTGCTAATGTGTGCTTTGTATGCCAGACATAGATTGTGTGTCAACAGTCCAGAGGAAACAGAGTATAGAGATAGGGCTTTGAGGTGATTTGCATAGGACATGCTGTTTATGCCAGGTATTATTTTTGTGAGCAACCTCTGTGGACATTCCACTTGTTACATGTGCCTGGTCAGGTGCATCATGAAGGGGCCTTGTACTCATTGATGGGCTGATGAGCCCTTGATTATAAGTTGAGCAACATAGACTGATTTCTTTACTATCTTAGACACATGTTGGTTGAAAGCCAGGTTAATATGTACATACATTTCCAAATTCCTGACTACTGGTTCTACTCTTAGGGGTGTGTTATCGATGAAGTAATTTCCTAGGGGTTGTGTTCCCAAAGGGTACTATTATGCATTCCTTATCATCGAGCTTTAAGTTGTAGCTTGGCACTAGTCATTTGTCTGTTAGTCCTTCCTGTAGGATGCTAGTGTCTTGGTAGAGTCTATGACTGCTCCTAGGTATGGAATCATTTGTAAACTTGGTCAGCCAGAGGCCCTTGAAATTGGTCTTGACTTTTGAGAAGTAGATAACCAACAGAGCCAGTCCAGAACAAAAACTGATAAACCCAAACAGCTGCCTGTTTATCACATAGCAGAGGGGTTTATGCCTTTATTAGTGGGTTTGTTTACAATGCCTGAGTGGGGTACCGTATCAAATGCCTTAGCCAGGTCAAGGTAGGCAATATGCACCATTTTGCCCTTAGCCATTGCCTTAGTGATCTTCTCAAGTCTTCTAGGCTGAATAAGTATGATTGACCATTAATGAAACCAAACTGGGTTGGATCCAGTGTTTGAATGTTTTCTATGCCCTTATTAATCATTTTTGTGATAATTCTTTCAATGGCTTTGGATATGAGACTAGTCAAACTTATGGGTCTGTAATTTCTGGGGTTTATAGATGACCCTTCCTTGTGCAGAGTGGATGACCATTGCAATTCTCCATTTGAGTGGCAGTGGTTCTGCTAGATTATGTTTCAGGCTATTTAAGAGGCATTCTGAGATATTATCAGGATCCATTAACACAGTGCTTTTGACCCTAGAGAATGCATCCAAGACCTGCTATCTAGTGATAGTTGGGGGGGGGGGGTGTTTGATTCTATTTGCTGGGTGTATTTGTTGGACAGCAGGTTTGCTATATCTTCCAGTTCTATATAGATGGCTCCATTTAAAACTCAGTTCTTCACACTGCTGTGTACTGCCTTTGATGTTTTGGATATAGCTAAAGAAAGCCTTGTGGTTTTCCTTTGTTTGGTAGACTGTTTACCAAAAATTTGGCTTTAGTAGACTTATTTTGTCCTCTTAGTTGTTTTTATAAATTGATGTGAATGTTTTTGGCATGCAAGGTGTAACACTTCCTAATTATAGCTATGACTTTTTCCTTTGTTGTACAACCTGTTTGTTTAGATTCTACTAGGGTGGCTTGTTTTTCTAGTTAGTTCTGGGCATATTTGTAGTAGGCACAGCTGTCTCTAGACATTTATTGACATGATTATCCAGAGTTTCTGTAAACAATTCTGCATAGGCAGCTATGTTGTCAGTGTTTGGAGGCTTGATATTTTGGCAGATTATCCCTTAGTAGTTGGAAGTCTGCCTTAGAAGAGTTCCAAAATGTTACGGGTTGACCAGGGTCACATAATTGAGTTTTATTATGAAGGTGACAGCTTAGTGGTCTGACATTACTATAGAGTACACTGCAAGGGGGGGGTACAGCATTCTCCCATCTTTGTGACTACTAGGTGACTGTGCCATTGATACTCTACTTATTGCAAAGCAAATATATGTGATTAACAGGGGTTATGGTCTTGTGATCCATATCACTGCTGCCAATTTGTATAAGATGAACAGGCATAAAATCCACATTGCTGTTACCAAATAATATATAAGGGATAAATTACCTTAAAAAGTAAATGTGCCTTGCTGCCTTAGGAAATGGCCAGTATCTGTCACAACCAAATATGTTTCACATTGTTCAGCTACAAATCAGAGGTATAATCACTGGTTTCCCAGGCTTTTACATGCCCCAGACAGAGTTCATTTCCCTCCAGTGCAATCTTACTAACTGCAGTTTAAACTCATTCAGGATTAGTTTACACACTAGCACACACAATATTTTAAAGTAGGGGTTAATTACATTGTCACAGTAGTAATATCTACTTCTTAGTTTTTACAGTAGTATTGCTACATGCTAGACCATATTCGAATATCAGACACGCAGTCAGCATTTTATTAATTAGCTGACTGCTAAATATTTGTATGATTGCAATACCTTGAGTAGTAACTCTTCAAAATATAAAAGCCAGTTATTCTTTTTCCACCACTGTGTTACATATACCCTTAGGCTGATAAATCACCAGCCACAAATATTTACAACTGAATATGAAAATTCTGTTCTTGAAATAAAGAAATGTATTTAATGTAATTTGTTTTAAAAAGTCAAATATACTGGCAGCTTTATATGTGCATAAAGAAAGTACAAAATAATTGTGTTTAGACAAATGACATAAAGAAGAATGCAACTGAACTCCTTTGAAGGCTTGTGTCAAGGAACCACGAGATTCATTCACATATTGCTTGTTGTTTTTCCTACAGTACATTTTATTTGTCTTCTGTAATAAAGAATTATGTCTAACAGATTATATAGCTAATCACTACCAAGAGATAAAAAAGTGAACTGAATTTTGGCTACTTCTGACTTACTGTACATAGCAGATGCACAGTTCCTCAAGTATCCCAGTTTGAGATACGTTTCAGGAATGCAGTCAACTGAGAGCATTCTAGAAATACTGCAGTATGTGACTACCAGTCTTTCTGCGTACTTAAGAGTTAAATACAGTTGCTACTGTTTGGCTTTAAATGTGGATATTTTTTCTCTTTTTACCATACTTTTTGTCTAGAATGGTTCCGTCCAATAAGCTAGTGTTCAAATAAGGAAATGCATACAGACACTGCAATGGATATACATCACAGAAGATTTAGTTTTAGTCTCAACAGTTGTGTTCACATGCTACAAGATTTAAAACAATCACACATTTTATGATTAGAAAAATAACTACTCCTTTAGTTTAATACAGCATTTTCCCATATTCATCCATTGGTTAAGTGATCTATTCCAGTGACCAGTTTCAGTTGTGATATGGGCCATAAGCTAAGTGCTACAGTAAGAAGACTGACTTAAATGTTATACAATAGTATACCTAACAGAGTCAGTTCAGTCTTACACTATAGGAATGATACATATACTGTGCAATACTATATACAGAATGGATTCAGTTCAGCATTAAAGTGTATTACTAAACAAGGTGGCGTCAATTCAAACTTGCAGTGTAAGAGTGGTGTTTGATGTTCAAAGGTTTTGTTACATAATATAGAATTCAGGCTGATGATACTACCATTCACAGATCCAGGCTTAACGATGGAAGATCTTCCACTTGAAAAGTAACAAGTGATGAAAATGATTACAGTTTAACAGACCTAGATGTGAGACATATCAACTACAAAAAAAAAGCTGAATGGGAAGATGTTATCTCAGTGATAGCAGGAAGACTAGGGGCAATAGTAGGATATAATAAAGAAAATGTTCAACCTACTTCTTGTCCTTTGTTTGAACTCAAAAATGATCTCACATAGCGTGTGTAAGATTAAAGAAGAAATCATACAACAATCATTCATACCAAGACCTTACAGTAGTTATAAAACTTGCAGACAGTCATGTACTTGGACACTACCTTTGGAAGGATAAAGCTAAGGTTCAAGTCAAGTATTAGTTAAATTTTATTGGCCAGGAATTAAAAGGAAATAGAAAAAAATCTGTTTATCTTTTCCAGAATGTCAGAAAACATATCCACAATCTGGCTTCACAAATCTTTTGATTCCAGTGCCAATTTGAGTTAGACCAATTGAATGTACAGTAGGTGTGACTATATATATATTGGGCATATCAGACTATGCCCTAAAACATTCCAGATATTGTACCATTAATACTAAATCTACTGACATAGAAGTGATGGTGTTATTCTCCAGAATGGGTATGAGATACTTACCAATGAAAGGGCACCATTATATCAACGGTTGTATAATAATTCAGCCAGTGGTTTCAGGTTAAGCAGTTAAAAACATCAGGTTACCATCCAAAGACTGATAGTTTAGTAGCTCAGGTCCCACAGCACTTTCAAGAAGAAGCAACTAGTACAAAACATGTCAGTTGTTATCTTAATTGATGCTTACAATAAGAGAGGCACCACAAGAATCAAGTGGGGTTCCCCATTTGAACTCTAGTAGTGTAAGCATTTAAGAGCTTTTCTAGATACAGTAAATGACCAGGAAAGAAGAGAAAACACCATTTAAAACTGTTACAGAGCATTATATTTTATTTCTTTGTTGTTTATAGCACTTTGTGTACTGTGTATTTTTTCTAGCTAGTTTCACTGTGTGTGAGGTATTAACTGGAAATTGTCCACCCTTATTAAGCATCTGTTGGGTTGTTTGTTTATGATAACTTGTTGCAGTTAAACTCTTTTTTTCTAGTGGCTCCTTTAGCTGTTTAAAACTTTCATTTAAAGGCTCACTGCTGCTTTTCAGCTGGGAGTAACACTTCTGCAGTTTGTTCTAAGTAGTGTGGATATTTGTAGCATTTCCATATTCAGGCTTGTATTTGGGCCTAGTGTTTGTGGAGGCTGTGTGTCTGAGTACATAATTCAGGGACATCTTGTTTTAGCCAAAGCCATTAGGCATTTCAGTGAGAGAGACTTGTTTGAGGTCATTGGCTGACTGAGGTCTCCTGGACTACAGCTTAGACTAAGCACCTCATTGGTTCTTTTGAGATTTCTTTCTTAAAAACTGTCTCAGGTTTCAACTTTCTGTTACCTAAGAAGCTCAGTTGTGAGTGTTCAGCCATTTTACAGTGAGCTTATCGAAGGAAGGACACTCAACAAACTCAGAGCTAAAGTATATAACATTAAGTATCCTGGTTTTGTTTATTTTGTTCTTTATTTCTTTGTTGTTTATAGCACTTTGTGTACTGTGTATTTTTCTAGCTAGTTTCACTGTGTGTGAGGTATTAACTGGAAATTGTCCACCCTTATTAAGCATCTGTTGGGTTGTTTGTTTATGATAACTTGTTGCAGTTAAACTCTTTTTTCTAGTGGCTCCTTTAGCTGTTTAAAACTTTCATTTAAAGGCTCACTGCTGCTTTTCAGCTGGGAGTAACACTTCTGCAGTTTGTTCTAAGTAGTGTGGATATTTGTAGCATTTCCATATTCAGGCTTGTATTTGGGCCTAGTGTTTGTGGAGGCTGTGTGTCTGAGTACATAATTCAGGGACATCTTGTTTTAGCCAAAGCCATTAGGCATTTCAGTGAGAGAGACTTGTTTGAGGTCATTGGCTGACTGAGGTCTCCTGGACTACAGCTTAGACTAAGCACCTCATTGGTTCTTTTGAGATTTCTTTCTTAAAACTGTCTCAGGTTTCAACTTTCTGTTACCTAAGAAGCTCAGTTGTGAGTGTTCAGCCATTTTACAGTGAGCTTATCGAAGGAAGGACACTCAGCAAACTCGAAGCTACAATATATAACATTAAGTATCCTGTTTTTTGTTTATTTTGTTCTTTATTTCTTTGTTGTTTATAGCACTTTGTGTACTGTGTATTTTTCTAGCTAGTTTCACTGTGTGTGAGGTATTAACTGGAAATTGTCCACCCTTATTAAGCATCTGTTGGGTTGTTTGTTTATGATAACTTGTTGCAGTTAAACTCTTTTTTCTAGTGGCTCCTTTAGCTGTTTAAAACTTTCATTTAAAGGCTCACTGCTGCTTTTCAGCTGGGAGTAACACTTCTGCAGTTTGTTCTAAGTAGTGTGGATATTTGTAGCATTTCCATATTCAGGCTTGTATTTGGGCCTAGTGTTTGTGGAGGCTGTGTGTCTGAGTACATAATTCAGGGACATCTTGTTTTAGCCAAAGCCATTAGGCATTTCAGTGAGAGAGACTTGTTTGAGGTCATTGGCTGACTGAGGTCTCCTGGACTACAACTTAGACTAAGCACCTCATTGGTTCTTTTGAGATTTCTTTCTTAAAAACTGTCTCAGGTTTCAACTTTCTGTTACCTAAGAAGCTCAGTTGTGAGTGTTCAGCCATTTTACAGTGAGCTTATCGAGGAAGGACACTCAGCAAACTCGAGCTACAATATATAACATTAAGTATCCTGGTTTTGTTTATTTTGTTCTTTATTTCTTTGTTGTTTATAGCACTTTGTGTACTGTGTATTTTTCTAGCTAGTTTCACTGTGTGTGAGGTATTAACTGGAAATTGTCCACCCTTATTAAGCATCTGTTGGGTTGTTTGTTTATGATAACTTGTTGCAGTTAAACTCTTTTTTTCTAGTGGCTCCTTTAGCTGTTTAAAACTTTCATTTAAAGGCTCACTGCTGCTTTTCAGCTGGGAGTAACACTTCTGCAGTTTGTTCTAAGTAGTGTGGATATTTGTAGCATTTCCATATTCAGGCTTGTATTTGGGCCTAGTGTTTGTGGAGGCTGTGTGTCTGAGTACATAATTCAGGGACATCTTGTTTTAGCCAAAGCCATTAGGCATTTCAGTGAGAGAGACTTGTTTGAGGTCATTGGCTGACTGAGGTCTCCTGGACTACAGCTTAGACTAAGCACCTCATTGGTTCTTTTGAGATTTCTTTCTTAAAAACTGTCTCAGGTTTCAACTTTCTGTTACCTAAAGAGCTCAGCTGTGTGTGTTCAGCCATTTTACAGTGAGCTTATCGAAGGAAGGACACTCAGCAAACTCAGACTACAATATATAACATTAAGTATCCTGGTTTTGTTTATTTTGTTCTTTATTTCTTTGTTGTTTATAGCACTTTGTGTACTGTGTATTTTTTCTAGCTAGTTTCACTGTGTGTGAGGTATTAACTGGAAATTGTCCACCCTTATTAAGCATCTGTTGGGTTGTTTGTTTATGATAACTTGTTGCAGTTAAACACTTTTTTCTAGTGGCTCCTTTAGCTGTTTAAAACTTTCATTTAAAGGCTCACTGCTGCTTTTCAGCTGGGAGTAACACTTCTGCAGTTTGTTTCCCACCCTCCCTCCCTGTTGGTATAGTGTTTTATAGTTGGTGGCTTTGCAGTTGCCGCCCCTAGTGTAAATTTGATCTGGGACCCTCCTCTCAGTCTAGCGTCATTACCTCATTCTACCCAGTACAGGAGAGCATTTGAGAAGGCCAATCAGCTTAGTTTCTGCTACTCCTTTCTCTCTTTCCTTTCTCTCTTTCAAAAAAAAAAAAAAAAAAAAAAATATATATATATATATACTGTATTTGTGTTTTTTCTTACTTTATTTTGCTCTTGCGTCATCTTAAAAGTACTCAATTGTATTTATTACTGCTTGGTGTAACTCATTGTAAGCCTTTTAGTTTAAGCACCTGGGCTTCAGACCAGTTTACATTAGGAAGGTTTGTGGTCTGCACTGTAGTGGCAGAACAGGTAGCTTACATCCTTCTAAGTTGGGAACTGCTGATTGAGGGCTCAGTGTCTGTTATTCTAAAAGTGTATTAATTCTGGTTTAAGCACTTGGGCTTGAGGCCAGTTATTTTACATTAAGAGGGTTCGTGTTCTGCACTCTTGTGGGAGGAGAGGCTGGACTCTGTCCTTCTGAGCTGGGAATTTCTGGTTAAAGCTTATAGTGCCTGCATATTTGAACTGCTTCTTACTGAAATTGGTACACCTCGTTTGGCATAGACTAGATCCAGACCTGCTGAATCTAGCTTTGTTTGTATAACTTGAGCACTAATCCAGGCAGTTTTAAAGTATTCAGTTGTATTTATTACTGCTGGTAGTAACTTGATTAAAGTGTAGCTATCATTTCTAAGTCTTTTGGATTAAGCACTTGGGCTTCAGACCAGTTGTTTTACATTAGGAAGGTTTGTGGCCTGCACTGTGGTGGCAGGGCAGGCAGCTTACATCCTTCTAGGTTAGGAACTGCTGATTGAGAGCTCAGTGTCTGTTATTCTAAAAGTGTATTAGTTCTGGTTTAAGCACTTGGGCTTCAGGCCAGTTATTTTACGTTAGGAAGGATTGCGGTCTGCACTCTTGTGGGAGGAGAGGCTGGACTCTGCCCTTCTGAGCTGAATAAGTGACTTTTCTTGATACTAAGTATAATTTTTGTTGCTTTCCACATCTGAATACCTAGCGACTGTATTTCGCCTGCCTTTCTGTTACACTGAAGCTGTTTTACTGCATTTAACTTAATATTGCACTTGGAATCCTTGTTTGTTACTATTTGACTGTATTTGTAGCAAATTCTTCTGTGTAAGCTGTAGTAGCTGATTCATAGCATTTATAAGTGTTTGCTGTACCTGTTTCTGCCTGTTTTGTGAAAAAAAAAAAAAAAAAAAAAAAAAAAAAAAATATCTCTTGTTTTTCCTGCTTTACTAGTTTAGTCCAGTTTCAGAGTTGCTGATTCCTGGGCTTTGGTTGTAGTTCCTGTGTACTGTTTCCTTGCCTTATTTGGGGGAGAGGAAGTTACCTTGCTTACCAGTGGGAGTGGGAAGCATTGAGCTGCCTTTTGTCCAGTTTTGTGAGGTTTCAGCCAGTAACTAGTAGTTTATTGGTCGTTTTGGGCCAGTTTCTAGCTTTTCCAGCCCCTGGTATAAAGCGATAGCAGCGTTAAGCCTTGATTTAGCGGAGCTGCCACTGTTGCACACTAGGGCAGCGCCGGTTAGGCAGGTTTAAACTATTCGGGCTACCTAAAGTCCACTCTTCAAATTTTCCCTTAACTACCTTCCTCGAACTATACTACTGATCTAATCAGCTTATCCTAGAACTAAAAAGATCATCTCCACTTGACTCCAAGTAGACTATTCTCTATCTGTTAAACCTAGCACTTGCTCCTACAGTACTTATTACCTTGATACGGCACTCTTGTCATAGATAGTACCCCATGAAAGGTAAGCCCCTATTTCTCGGTCACCGACGTCCCCTGAATCTTTTAAAGTTTTTTGTCTATCCTTCTAGCATGTCGAGGGATCAGTTGCTAGTGTCCTCTCCTGCTCAGCTGGTGAACCTGGGAATACTGAGGCAATGTTACAATTGCCTCATGTACACAGACAACCCTCTCCTCCTCCCACAAAACACAAATACATGCGAGAGATGCAACTATACGGCCAAACTGGAGGCTGAGCTCTCTCAACACAGGACTGGCAAGACCAGTCAGGAGGAGAAGGTTACCACACACACTATAGACCCAGTCTCACATAGCACCATTACAACCTCAAATCATACACATAAACACACAAAGACATACTCGAGGCTCTGATCAAAAATCTACCAAAACAGCAGAGGCCACCAAAGCAGACACCCAAACAACCACCACCTCAGAACACAACACCTGCAACACATAGACCTCACAGTCAGAGTGTCAAACAGTCACAGCCCTTAAGGCCAAACACAATGCCAGACACACTAGTCATTGGTGACTCCATAGTCAGACACACTGATGTCCGCTCACCAGACTGAGTAAGGAGAAGGTCACAGTAAGCTGCCTGTCGGGCGCTAGAATCCGCCACATAACGCAAGCACTCAGGTCTCTCAACAGCAAGTACAAATATGACTCAGTCATTGTCACGCTGGTGTAAACGACCTCCGGCGTACCTCCTTGGACTACATGAAAAGAGACATTGAGGAGCTCTCTGACTATGTAGCCCAGGCAGGTATGACCCTGACCTTGAGCAGTATCCTACCTTCACCAAGAGTGATGCCACAATACAGAGATAAGATGATCAGCTTTAACAATTGGCTTAAACACTGGTGTCATTCAAAGGGGATCCAGTATCTGTCTGCCTGGGATGACATGCTGGACAAGCCACGCTGCTTCGCAAGGGGCGGCTTGCAGCTGTCACCCTGGGATTCGGATATTGGCAAAGGCTCTTGCCACCCCATAGTGCCTTTTTAGGCAAGGCTCAAATTCTAAACCTACCACCCTAGAACACAAAAAGGAAAAAACTAAGGGTAATGCTGCTCAATGCCAGAAGTCTCAATCTCAAAATGCACGCACTCGAGGCCCTTCTCAGTATGGAGAACATCGATGTCTGTGCTGTGACAGAAACCTGGTTCAAGGCTCCTGAGAGCACCCCAGCGCTATCAGGTTTTACCTCATATCATGCGTTCCGGCCCCAAAATCCGGACAATACCAAGAAAGGAGGGTATCCATATTCATTAAGGACACCCACACCTCAAGACTGGTGGCAACGCACGATGCATCGGAGACCATCCAGGTGCAATTAACCATAGGCAAGACTGCTCTGCAAATTGTAGCATGTTACAGGCCACCCTCACAAACTCAGGAACCTCACATGGCCTTCCTGAAAACACTAGAGGGATAAATGTATCACCAAACACCATCATACTAGGTGACTTCAATTACCCTAATATAGACTGGGAACACTACTCAAGCCCAAACACCCTAGCCCAAAAGTTCCTGGAATTCATAAACTCAAATGCCATGGAACAACTAGTCACCATCCCCACAAGAGGAGATAACATACTTGATCTCATCATCACGAACATGGGAGCACAATGTTCAACACGAAGTATACCCCTCACTGGTGAGATCAGATCACAAACTAATCTCGCTGGAGGTCCTCATCCCACCCCACCTGAAATAAAAAGACCACAGTAAAGAACTTCTCAAAGCCGACTTCACACTTCTAAAGACTAGTGTGGTCTCCTTTAAGGCCCCGAGCTGGTGGAAAACAGTACTCAAGCCGCTGAATCACTTACAGGCGCCTTCTACCAGCACCTGCAGGACTGCATGGATAAGGCAATCCCAAACAAAACAAAGACTCTTAGTACCAAAGGCAAGCGTCCAGTCTGGTGGACCCCAGCCATAAACAAACTCTACAATAAAAGGAGGAAGCTACTACAAGATACAGCAAAATCCTTAAAAGGTAAGACACCCTTGATCACTATAAGTAAAAACTAAGAGCTCTCATAAAATCATCCAAAGCAAATTTCGAGAGAAAAATAGCTAAAGACTCAAAAGACAATCATAAGGCCTTCTTTAGCTATGTTAGACACCTAGGAGGAAACTCCCAGATATGCTCAGAACTAGTTCAAAATGATGTGAAGATTACTGATCCTACAGACATTGCCAACATACTGGCTGACAGGTTCAGTGCAAACTTCTCCCCGCCCCCAAAGGAGAGATACCTATAACAAGCGATTGCAGTCCCACAAACAAGTACAGCGCCCAAGTGAGAACTGCTCTCTCCAAAGCAAAAACACAGCATCCATGGGACCTGATGGTGTCCCCGGCTGTGTGCTCCACGAACTCAATGAGGAATTAAACCCACAGCTAGGACAGCTGTTTAATCAAAGTCTTACCTCTGGATACGTACCCAGGAGTGGCGCACTGCAACTGTGGTCCCACTTCACAAAGGCGGTGCCTCCACCGACCCTGGAAATTACCGGCCCATTAGCCTGACAAGCCTTATCTGCAAAGCCATGGAGAGGATCATAATGGACCTCATAAATAAAGACATAGGGAATTTGCAGACTTTGGATCCAACCCAGTTTGGCTTTGTCAAAGGCAGATCATGCCTTTTAAACTTGGTTGACTTCTTGAAACAGTCACCAAAGCCATTGGCGAGGAAAGGCAGTCCATACAGCCTACCTCGATCTGGCTAAGGCCTTCGATACAATACCCCACTCGGGTATCATTGAAAAACTCATCAGCTTAAATGTTAACCCATACATCACAAGATGGGTTGCAAACTGGCTGAGTGACAGAACCCACAGGGTCAGAGTTGCTGGCGCCATGTCAGACTCAAAACCTGTCACAAGTGGTGTCCCACAGGGCTCAGTCCTGGGCCCACTCTTGTTTGGCATCTACTTTTCCGAAGTACAAGCAAACACAGGAGGGTTATGGCTGACAAAGTTTGCAGATGACTGCAAACTGGGCCATAGTAGAAAACACATCTGACACAGATATCCTTCAGAAGGGTCTCACAGAAGCGGATAACTGGTGCCAGAGCCACGGCCTGAAGTTAAATGCCAAAAATGCATAGTCATACCCTTTGGGAAAAACAAGGTTACCCTAGCTACCAAATAGGTGGCAATCCACTGAGCACAGAAGAAGTTATCAGGGACCTGGGGACCCAGGTTGATAGTAGTCTGTCATTCGACACCCATGTAGCTAAAGTAGTTAGGAAGACTTTCTACATTGCCCACCTTATCATGAAGGGATTCTCATCTAGATCAAGGGAGGTCATAGTCTCCCTTTACTCATCACTCATCAGACCAATGATTGAGTACAATGCCCCATTTGGGATGTATCTGACCCGACACCTGCAGCAGCTGGAGAGGCCACAAAAGTTCCTCACCAAAAGGATAAAGGGTCTCAAAATCTGTCCTATGCTGCCCGACTGAAAGAACTCCAGCTCTATTCAGTCGCTTACCGCTTGCTCAGAGGTGACCTTTGCCTAACATACAAGGCCATGTCAAACCCAGATTTGATGAATATGCTTCACCTCAAAAATCTAGATCCATCAGAGCCACAAGGCGGAGACTTAAACCTCGACACGGCTATTAATAGGGCGTGCTGGAGGGATAGATTCATTACCCAAAGACTCCTATGCTGTGGAACAAAATCCCGGTACATGTGAGGCAGAGCACCTCGCTGGCCTTGTTCAAGAGAAATCTTGACCAATGGATGGGAGATCGCAGATATACCCAGGGATTACCTCAGTGTCACTGCTCGACAGAGGCACAGCAAAATAATGGGTATAGTTCCCCATACTAAAGGGGTGGCGTAAGCCACAAAACGATGGGCTAGGCTTGTAAATGCCCTCGGGCAGATAGCCTAGTATAAACCTATGAACCTATGAACCTATAAGAAAGACAGTGGCAATACCCATTGTGAAAAACAAAATGCTAAACTCATGAAATACAGAATAGAGTATATAAAGGAAAATCCTAAAAGAAAAGTATTTAAATTAAGATGGAAAGTCTTGATACTTGCGTCATCAACAGAATCTACATTTTTGGTTAAATGGCAAAGTCCATATGAACTTTTGGGAAATTTTAAAGAAGTTAAATTATAAGGTTAAGCAGACTGGTGTAAGAAAATCTGATCAAATCTATAATATCAATGTGCTAAAAGAATAGAAAGAAGCTGAATATTCAGTAGTGAATTGGTAGAAACAATGCAGTCATGAAAGAAATCCATTCCTATTATTCATATAGTGGAGTCTTCATCTAAGATGCACAAAAAAAAAAAGACAGACTTGGAAGACAAACCAGACAGAGCATAATACACATGAAGGCATGTAAATGGAAGCAGTAAAATGGAAGGTTTAGAGCATGTTGGGCTTGGGTGTGATGGAATAATTATGCAGTAAAGGGAACAGTTATAGCTCATTTGTTATTGTGCTAAAGCCACGTCTCACTATTCTTTTGTTGTGATGGTGGAAACAGTATGCCAAAATGTAACACCTGCCTTATGCCCTGCATTGAGAAATCTATGGAAAGACTGAGTAAAGCAAGATACTTTTCCACCTTACACCTTACTAAGGTATATTAACAGTTTCTTTGACAGCAAAGGATGAAAAGAAAACAGTTTTCATTCTAGTAGAGAACCTCTATCACTTTGGACTCTGTGGAGCTAAAGTCAATTTCAAGTGACTAATCAACTAAGTTGCAGAGCCCTAGATAATAAGCACTATTCAGGGCATCTACCAAGAGTAGAATATAACAAGTGTACTGACCTTGGCAATGTCCAGGACAATACTACTGATTGCAGGTGAGCCTAGGACTCGTCTCAGGAGCCAGTTTCGGATTACTTCTATTGTTTTGATTCTGGTGAAAGAAGGAGCAAAAGGTCATTGACTCCTAGCTGTGAATAGTGTGTAGCTGTGCTATACGACCAGCATTAGTTGCCAGGTAATAGCTAATAAGTGAACCACCAATATTCTTAATTCTTGGCAGATCAGATTCTGTATTTTTAAGTACTGCATGACCAATGTCAGTAGTGCAACAGCTAGTACATCCATTTTTTGCTGCTGAAGGTTCTTGGTTCTATTCCTGCACCAAGTATATGGATTACTGACACTCAGTGCAGTATACGGGGGTGCTGCTCTCCTAACTGTGCCATCCTTTGGATGAGACATTAAATTGAGGTCCCATCTCCCTGGGTTGATGGTATATAAAAGAACGTACAGCACCTATTAGAAAGAGTAAGGGAAGTTCCTTGATGTCATGGGCTAAATTTCCCCAAGTGACATAAATACTATCTTGAACTTCCTCTGAAAAAAGGCTACTGGCCTAGTGGGACTAACCTGGTTGACAAACGGAAAAACAATAGTTATCCTCTAACCCATCTACTGTTACCCAATATACTTTCTCATAAATCTTCTTCTCCTGGTAGTAATAGTAATATATTAACACCTTCTGATTCAATCAATTATTGATTATATCCAGTTGATTAACCACTACCGCTTCCTCTGCTTTATCTGCTTGTTTCATAACTCTCTATTATCTTCATTTCTCAGGTCATACTTCTCTTTCATCTCCTGACTCCAATTAGTGTCCCATAGAAACTTTTATGTATAGGTATTGCTGCATTTACATGAACCCCTTGTACTTTAAATGGCTTTAGATGGTCTTACCCCCTGCAAAAGTTGTACAACCAAATATTTTGCACTTCTATACTCTTTGAAATACTATAGTTGAATATTTTTGTTTGTACTCTAGTGTCTTCTTACACAAGTCATGGCTGAAAGGAGTCCAAGGACCAGCGCACTCATTTGATCAACAATAAATAATTATTTGTTTGACATTTGTTGACCAGGTCCATTTGAGCTTGAGCCCCTTTTCAGGGGAGGCCCAGGGAGAAAAACTCCAAAAAACAAAATTGTACAAGAATAAAAATCAAATTACAGTAAATTAATAAAGAAGGAAAATAATAAAAAGTTGTAAAATACTTCAATCCATTTATCTAAGGACCACACTGAAACATGCCAGCAAGACATTAAGGTCTCGTTTAGAAATGTAAAACAGCGTATAAGCTTATGGTCATCACTGTGAATACCAAATGAAACTTCTAATCTTTAGTTAGTTATGTCAAGAAATTAAGGAATAATGTTTAACACTGCACTGAGCTCATCTATAATAATATAGTATATTCCAGTCCTAAGGATATAGCTAATATATTAGAAGACAAATTTAGTTATAACTTTATCCACATTGCTGCACCCAGTATCCCTGAAATTTTAAAACAAAGTAAACTGGAACGCAAGTGTAAAAACCAACTAACCAAAAAGCAATACACTTGAGGAAATCAGGCTCTGCTCACGATACAAAAAGATTTATTTGATCCACAGAAATAACGCTCTTAACGCATATAAAAGCCAGTACGTTTTCGATTAAATGTCTTCCTCAGAAAGCAAGAATGCACACATAACACATTCAACTCCCTCCTTTTATACGCCCTAGGCATTAATTATCTTTCAATTAATTGAATAATTAGGATGAAATAGGCAGCAGTTTAACCTCTTACATACACAGAAAAAAATGTATAAAAATAGCTTATTTTGTTCTATCAACAAAAAATTAATCATACACCTATAAAGCATATCAAAATTTCAGAGTGTATGTTTAAAACCAATAAATCTATCTAGATTTACAGTTATATTAATGTTTTTCTAAAAGCCATCTATACATATACATTATGAAAACTTTCAAAAAGCTTATTAAAACTTAAGAAACTATATATGAGACAGTACAAGCAGCGCCATCTGGTGTAAGTGAAAGTGTAATACAACTAATAAAAATATTAATGAAACCAAAAGGAGCAACTAGGCTGATGCAGAGTCACAAGTAGAAATGAAAGGCAAAATCCTCAGGTTAAAATCCAAATGAAAGGCAAAATCCTCAGGTTAAAATCCAAATGAAAGGCAAAATCCTCAGGTTAAAATCCAACTTTAATTCCACTGCAGGTCAGATAAGCGCTTTCACTCATTCATTTGAGCTTCATCAGATCATGTAACAAAGACCTTCAAGTACATAGGCTACATTTATACTGTTAAAACATCTCCTATTGGCTGCTTCTTGTTGCATATTCATGAGTTAATCTAAGCTTAAAGATATATGCACATATAAACATACTGAGATGTATAAAATGAATATAAAAAACATATAAAAAACATATAAAAAAACATATAAAAAACTCTCCATGAACACTCAAGATGCTCTAATAAATATGTATATATATGTCAAAAGAAATCTATTTCAAGGGGTAAAAACATATATGTGCCATCATTTATTATAAAATCTACAAACATTCCTCCGTTTGTTTAACATAGGTTTAATGGAGGCTCTCTCATTGAGACCTAAACCCCTATCTGCTCTCAATCTAACTATCCACATACTCTCCTTACTCTCAGTATGGTTCCTGATGTCACCTCCTCGTATACTGGGTTTAATATTCTCAAGAGCTCTAAATAGGAAATAATGTTCAGGACCTGCTTGGGCTACATGCTTAGCTAAGGCATTGTGAGGTGAAGCCTTCCTAATGTGGTAAAGGTGTTCTCTTATCCTGTCTTTAAAGCGACGATTGGTTTTGCCAACATAAAATGCATCACATATTTGGCACACTGCCAAATAAACTATATGAGTAGTATCACAGGTAGCTACAGCACGTATGCTAAAGTTAGTGTGCATGTCAGGATGTTCAAAAAATGGACTGGGGTCAAGAGAATTACAATAATTACAGCGTCCACATGGTTTTGTGTGTTCAAGAGGCATTGACCATTCATCCCTTTTTGAATAACATAGCATTCTCCTTAAATTTAATTTTAATTTGTTCCTATATAAAAAAGAGGGTTTAGTCCCCACAAGTTTACCGATGGTGTCATCAGTACAGAGAATAGGCCAGTGTTTCGTAATAATATTCTTGATTGCTGGACAATCAGTACTATATGGTAAAGAAACCCTTACATGAGTTGATCTATCATCTCTACCATCGTCTGTTGTAACGGATCCACCAGTAATAACTGGTCCAAAATAAGGGGCTGCTCTGTTCAGTCTAAGTTTATTGACATCTAAGAGATTGGACTCAATCTCTTGTGAGCTATAGCCCGTTCTTCTAGCCTTATCTTGAGGTCACTCACTTCATTTAGGAAGCCTTCTTCTGTGGCATTTAGCCTAGAGGTTCTCATCCCCTGGCCTCTAATGATATTCTTAAAAATATGCTGTGGATGCATACTATCACGCTGTAATAGAGTATTAAAATAGCAAGGTTTCCTGTAGACACCTGTATTAATCAAACCACATGCTAACTTTTCTATATACAAGTCAAGAAATTCTATCTTCTCTCTAGAATGATTCATACTGAAGGTTAAATAGCCAGTGAGGTTGTTCAATATAGTATGGAACACAAACAAATCATCAACACTGCCTCTCCATAAAACAAAAACGTCATCCACGAAACGTCTATAAAAAGTTACATGTTGTTTAAACATTTCTAAATTAAAGAGACTCTCAAATTCCCAAAATGCCAAAAACATGTTTGCATAGCTGTTGGCACAAGGTGTGCCATGGCTATGCCACCGCTGTTGGTAAAACTTGTTGTCATAGGTGAACAGATTGTTATTCAAAATGAGTTCAAGGAAATGTACAATGAGGTCTACTTTAACTGATGTATATTCACTATGTATCAGGCCTATGTTATTTGGTAACACAGTAAACAAGGACTTGATGTCAAACGTTACAAAAATCAAGTTATCAACGTCACAAATGCCACCTAAGCAGTCATACAAATCTGTTAAAAACTGTTTGGAATCTTTCAGTACAACTTTGTTCTTGTTTAATATAGGTCGCAAATGTTTCTCAACATAGACAGAAAGGTTTTCAGTGATCCAACCCTGACCAGACACTATGGGTCTCATTGGTGGGTCAATGGAGTCTTTGTGAATCTTAGGTAACCCATGTATTGTTGGTACAAGTGGATTCTTAACGAAGAGATAGTCAAACAATTCTTGATCCAAGATATCACCTTTCAACATATCTAATAACATATTGTTTACGTGACTAATAGTGGCTTGCACTATTTGTTCGTTAACTTGTAAATAGAAATCATCTTCCAAGAGTTTAATCATAGCATCATGATATTTGCTAGTGTCCATAACTACTATCCGACCACCTTTATCAGCTGGTTTGATGGTTATGGACTGTAAAGACTGGAGTTTAAGTAAGCTAGTCTGCTCCCTCTAGTCAAATTACCATTCTTCCTATATTTCTTTAGAAAAATATTCATACAAATCATCCTCAGTTAGTTTCAAATATGCCTCAACTAACGGATGATTAGGTGGGACAAAGTTGCTAAGCTTCTTAAACTTTGGTGGTCTAGTAACATTATTGTCTGTCAATTCACTATCAGTTTTATCATGAAATAGCAGTTTAAGCATAAGATTTCGACAGAAAAGTCTCATGTCTACTACAGTGTCCATAAAGTTACTGTGTGCACTTGGTATAAAGTTTAGGCCTTTACATAATAATTTCTCATCACATTCAGTCAACAAATATCCTGAGATGTTATGTATCATAGAATCTGCTGGTATCAAAATTTCAGCTGTATCTAATTTACTTTGTTCTTCCACATCTTCTTTATTGTCTGATGTGGTACAAACTCTTCTGATAATTTGCGTTTCTGTCTCCCCCTGCTCATAGAGCGTCCCTTTGTTATATTCTTGTCCTTCGGACTGGGAGGGAAAAGGAGCTCACTTACTACTCCTGTAGTGATGGTGGTATGTACTTTGTGAGGTAACTTGGATCTCACTATGCCGTCATCTACTGACAACCTCTTATTGATCGGTCCCTTCACAACATGTACTGCTGGATATAAGTTAGTTCTGTCTGCACTATTATTCACAGTAGTAGGCTGACTAACTTCTTTATTGTTTGTATTAATGGAGCTGGATCCACTCTCACTATGTAAAATAGTAATTACATCATCAGTATCATTGGAAGTAGTAGTGTTATTAATGTTAGCTATATTTTGTACCCTATTACTAGGCGATACATTGTTATGTTTTTATATAGGAACAAATTAAATTTAAGGAGAATGCTATGTTATTCAAAAAGGGATGAATGGTCAATGCCTCTTGAACACACAAAACCATGTGGACGCTGTAATTATTGTAATTCTCTTGACCCCAGTCCATTTTTTGAACATCCTGACATGCACACTAACTTTAGCATACGTGCTGTAGCTACCTGTGATACTACTCATATAGTTTATTTGGCAGTGTGCCAAATATGTGATGCATTTTATGTTGGCAAAACCAATCGTCGCTTTAAAGACAGGATAAGAGAACACCTTTACCACATTAGGAAGGCTTCACCTCACAATGCCTTAGCTAAGCACGTATTTGAGGCATATTTGAAACTAACTGAGGATGATTTGTATGAATATTTTTCTCTAAAGAAATATAGGAAGAATGGTAATTTGACTAGAGGGGAGCAGACTAGCTTACTTAAACTCCAGTCTTTACAGTCCATAACCATCAAACCAGCTGATAAAGGTGGTCGGATAGTAGTTATGGACACTAGCAAATATCATGATGCTATGATTAAACTCTTGGAAGATGATTTCTATTTACAAGTTAACGAACAAATAGTGCAAGCCACTATTAGTCACGTAAACAATATGTTATTAGATATGTTGAAAGGTGATATCTTGGATCAAGAATTGTTTGACTATCTCTTCGTTAAGAATCCACTTGTACCAACAATACATGGGTTACCTAAGATTCACAAAGACTCCATTGACCCACCAATGAGACCCATAGTGTCTGGTCAGGGTTGGATCACTGAAAACCTTTCTGTCTATGTTGAGAAACATTTGCGACCTATATTAAATAAGAACAAAGTTGTACTGAAAGATTCCAAACAGTTTTTAACAGATTTGTATGACTGCTTAGGTGGCATTTGTGACGTTGATAACTTGATTTTTGTAACGTTTGACATCAAGTCCTTGTTTACTGTGTTACCAAATAACATAGGCCTGATTTATATCACTGAGTATCTACTCTTACATAGTGAATATACATCAGTTAAAGTGAACCTCATTGTACATTTCCTTGAACTCATTTTGAATAACAATCTGTTCACCTATGACAACAAGTTTTACCAACAGCGAGGTGGGCGTAGCCATGGGCACCTGTGCCAACAGCTATGCAAACATGTTTTTGGCATTTTGGGAATTTGAGAGTCTCTTTAATTTAGAAATGTTTAAACAACATGTAACTTTTATAGACGTTTAATGGATGACGTTTTGTTTTATGGAGAGGTAGTGTTGATGATTTGTTTGTGTTCCATACTATATTGAACAACCTCACTGGCTATTTAACCTTCAGTATGAATCATTCTAGAGAAGATAGAATTTCTTGACTTGTATATAGAAAAGTTAGCATGTGGTTTGATTAATACAGGTGTCTATAGGAAACCTTGCTATTTTAATACTCTATTACAGCATGATAGTATGCATCCACAGCATATTTTTAAGAATATCATTAGAGGCCAGGGATGAGAACCTCTAGGCTAAATGCCACAGAAGAAGGCTTCCTAAATGAAGTGAGTGACCTCAAGATAAGGCTAGAAGAACGGGGCTATAGCTCACAAGAGATTGAGTCCAATCTCTTAGATGTCAATAAACTTAGACTGAACAGAGCAGCCCTTATTTTGGACCAGTTATTACTGGTGGATCCGTTACAACAGACAATGGTAGAGATGATAGATCAACTCATGTAAGGGTTTCTTTACCATATAGTACTGATTGTCCAGCAATCAAGAATATTATTACGAAACACTGGCCTATTCTCTGTACTGATGACACCATCGGTAAACTTGTGGGGACTAAACCTCTTTTATATAGGAACAAATTAAATTTAAGGAGGATGCTATGTTATTCAAAAGGGATGAATGGTCAATGCCTCTTGAACACACAAAACCATGTGGACGCTGTAATTATTGTAATTCTCTTGACCCCAGTCCATTTTGAACATCCTGACATGCACACTAACTTTAGCATACGTGTAGCTACCTGTGATACTACTCATATAGTTTATTTGGCAGTGTGCCAAATATGTGATGCATTTTATGTTGGCAAAACCAATCGCTTTTAAAGACAGGATAAGAGAACACCTTTACCACATTAGGAAGGCTTCACCTCACAATGCCTTAGCTAAGCATGTAGCCCAAGCAGGTCCTGAACATTATTTCCTATTTAGAGCTCTTGAGAATATTAAACCCAGTATACGAGGAGGTGACATCAGGAACCATACTGAGTAAGGAGAGTATGTGGATAGTTAGATTGAGAGCAGATAGGGGTTTAGGTCTCAGTGAGAGAGCCCCCATTAAACCTATGTTAAACAAACGGAGGAATGTTTGTAGATTTTATAATAAATGATGGCACATATATGTTTTTACCCCTTGAAATAGATTTCTTTTGACATATATATATACATATTTATTAGAGCATCTTGAGTGTTCATGGAGAGTTTTATATGTTTTTTATATGTTTTATATGTTTTTTATATTCATTTTATACATCTCAGTATGTTTATATGTGCATATATCTTTAAGCTTAGATTAACTCATGAATATGCAACAAGAAGCAGCCAATAGGAGATGTTTTAACTGTATAAATGTAGCCTATGTACTTGAAGGTCTTTGTTACATGATCTGATGAAGCTCAAATGAATGAGTGAAAGTGCTTATCTGACCTGCAGTGGAATTAAAGTTGGATTTTAACCTGAGGATTTTGCCTTTCATTTGGATTTTAACCTGAGGATTTTGCCTTTCATTTGGATTTTAACCTGAGGATTTTGCCTTTCATTTCTACTTGTGACTCTGCATCAGCCTAGTTGCTCCTTTTGGTTTCATTAATATTATTCAAGTTTTTCTGGAGCACTGGGCGTTTATCCTGTTTGTCAGCAAGTGGTTTGTTCCTGTTTTAACAACTAATAAAAAGTTAATAAAAATAGTACTATATATATGTTAAAACCTAACTACATATAAATATTCTAAATATTCACAATATTTAATCATATAAAAAATACATATCTTAGAAATAAATATATATATAATTTAAATTTTTATATATATAATAAATATTGTCATAAAAAAACTGATTAATTAATAGCAAGAAATGCTAAAAAAAAATTTTTTAAATTATATACCTTATATGGAAACTTACAAAAATATATACCTAATATGGAAACTTACAAAAATACATTTTGGAGTCCAATTGGGAAATATGCATATGAAAATAAAACATATAACGCAAGAATAAAACACAAAAAATCTATTCTAACTAGCATGTATATAATATGTGTAAATGGAACTTATTAATACAAATAGGCTCTATATTTTGGAGTACTATGTCAGCTATAATTTAGCTGCTCTCATCTTCAAAACAGGCGCAACTGATATATGGTCATTAAGGCCTGGAGCTTTACTTGCTTCAAGTATTAGCTGCCATACCAACTCTCTATATTCTATAGAGGTCTCCCATAGTCCTCCTCTAATGTCCTTTTTAACTACTTCCAATACAAAGAAATTAAAAATTGCTTCTGGACAGTTCACCTTATGCCTGTATAGAGCATTATTCACACAATTCATTCTAATATCATAATAATGCTCATATACTCTGTTTTTAAGTTTCCTTTCTGATTTGCCAACATAAAAGGATTTGCAAACTTTACACAAGGCAATATATACTATGCCATTCGTCTCACAGTTGGCAAAACATTTACTCTCAATGAACATATCCCTGCTACTTATGTAAATTGCATTTTTATTTTGAATATATGTGCATTGTGGACATCTGCCACATTTAAAAGTACCTACTTTCCTATTATTGTCCTTTGGTATATGATTTTTAGTTTCAAAGAAAGCTTTCAAACATCTCCCTTTCCTGTATGTGCATTTAAGTGGTTGCTTAAAAAGTCTTGTCAGATCGGATATGTCACCGAATCTAGCCCATTCATCTTCCAGGATTCTTCTAATTTTTATCGCTTGTGTACTATAATCCATCACTAAATTGCCATCCATCTCATTCTTATATTGAACGGGTTTTACTTCATAACCACTACCTAAACCCAAAATGGGTTTAAATTTATGCACTCTGCCTGCTTTAACTTCTTGTTGAATTTTATTAATTAATCCAATAGGGTAGTTTCTTTCCAAAAACATTTTTTGTAACAACAGACATTCATCCTCAAAATCTTTATCTCTTGAAATCATACGGCTGGCTCTCACTAACTGGCCCTTAATAACTCCCTTTTTCTGATGGTATGGGTGGGCACTTTTAAATGACAAATAAGAGTTTGAAAAGGTTTCTTTCCTAAATACTTTTGAAAAGAAACCTCTGTCATCTTTACCAACATATAAATCTAAATACTTAAGGGCAATTTTATCTATTTGAAAAGTAAATTTCAAAAAATCTGTAGATTGAGAAATATAAGAAAAGAAATTTGTAAATTCATCGTCAGAGCCAATCCACAAAAAACACATGTCGTCCAAAAAACGTTTATATAATTTCCAACAGTGTCTATAGGGAGAATTAATAATATATTTTTCTTCCCATGCGGACAAAATTATATTAGTATAAGTTGGGGCACATCTGGCTCCCATTGCAATTCCTTGAATCTGTTTAAAGAATTCTCCTTCATAGAAAATAAAATTATTTGTTAATACTATGTCCATTAAAGTGAGAATGAGGTAGAACTCATTATTATTAAACTTGCCATAACTAACTAAGGCTTCCTCAAACCACCTCATACCCTCCTCATGAGGGATTGATGAGAATAAATCAACAACATCAATAGTTATAAAAGTGATGTCTTTATCAAAGAGTTCAGGAGTAAGGTTAGTCAGCAATGATCATGAATCCTTCACAACACCATTTCCTGATAACGATAATTCTTTCAATTTCATATCCAACCACTTTGCTATGGGAGCTGTGATTGAGTGACCTGAAGCCACAATTGGTCTCATAGGTGGATTGGAAACACACTTATGTACTTTGGGAACACCAAAAATAATCGGTGTCAAAGGTTTTTCCACTTCTAAATATTTATACAATTTACTATCAATAGAACCTTCAATTAGTAGGTCATAAAGGGTCATATTAACCTTCCTATTACCTATGTTGACCTCATTTAAAGATGCCCTTACATATTTAGTTTCATCATTTAATAATTCCAACATTTTAGCATCATATATGACCTGGTCAATAATCACAGTTCCTCCACCTTTATCAGGTTTACAAACTCTAATATTAGGGTCATTACTCAACCTATAAAGCAACATATTTTCTTCCTTTGTTAAATTAAAACCTAATTTATGTTTAGATAATTCATCCCTAATTTTCCTTTCCATCATTAATTCAAAATTCTTGAGTTGGGGATGAAGGGGGGGTTAAATGTACTTTTTCTTTTTAAATCGCTATTTCTTTTAGCATCATCTTGGTCTTGAAATATAAGCTCCAAAATTTTTCTCCCGGGGAGGCCCGGGGAGAAAAACTCCAAAAAACAAAATTGTACAAGAATAAAAATCAAATTACAGTAAATTAATAAAGAAGGAAAATAATAAAAAGTTGTAAAATATTCCAATCCATTTATCTAAGGATCACACTGAAACATGCCAGCAAGACATTAAGGTCTCTTTTAGAAATGTAAAACAGAGTATAAGCTTATGGTCACTGTGAATACCAAATTAAACTTCTAATCTTTAGTTAGTTATGTCAAGAAATTAAGGAATAATGTTTAAGACTGCACTGAGCTCATCTATAATAATATAGTATATTCCAGTCCTAAGGATATAGCTAATATATTAGAAGACACATTTAGTTATAACTTTATCCACATTGCTGCACCCAGTATCCCTGAAATTTTGTTTCCCCTGAAATCACTTTAAACAAGTCTTAGAATCTCATTGAAAGGGTAAAATAATATTTTATGGTACTAGACAACATACCAGGCTGATTTCTAATCAGTGCCAAGTATGTACTGTTTGAGCCTCTACTTAAAATGTTCAGCTTTAGCCTGTCCAGTGAGTTTGTGCCTGGTGCTTGGAGAACAGCCAGTGTGTAACTGTTGTACAGCAGACTGGCCCATCTACAAATGCAGGTAATTACAGGTCCATCAGGCTCACTAGCCCTTATATGCAAAGCCATGGAATGTATCAGAGCAGAAGTCATTTATTCAGACATAGGCAACTTAACTGACCTAGACCCCATTTGGTCTGCTTTTATGGAAAATGAAGTATGATTGACTCACCATAACAGCTTGCAACTCAGATACTCTTTCTGCAGAGGTTGGAGCAATCAGTAAAACTATTTTCCATACTAAGAACCTCAAGTGTATCAGTTTCACTGGTTGAAATGGAGCAAGTGTTAGCTTCTCTAACACAAAATTAAGATCCCATGGAGGGGCCTCCAGTTTACTTGGAATTCTCTTATGTAAAACCCTTTCCGAGAACATTTTGACATGAGACTGCCTTGAAAGATGAGGATTCATGGGCAGACATGCTGAAATGGATGATAAATGAACTAGGACATAGGGTAGTAACTCACATAAATATTGTAAAATCAGAGAACAACCAGCCCTGAATGGATGCTGGTTATGTTATTGGCACCATTTGCTAATATATAATTTTCTAGTAGCAGGATACACGTTCTCAGAAAAGAGACGCCTAAAAGGAAATAAGATCCTATCATCCAGGCAGTCAACTGAAGATGATTGATGTTAGTGTGTATCAAACACCCCTGTTCTTGCATGAGTAGATCCATTCTGTGAGGTGGTTAGTGATAATTGCACCTGGCTGTTCCCAGAAGAAGAGAGAACTGTGGGTGCAAACTGTGGGTCAAAGGAGACATAACAATGATCTTATGGGATTTCTTCTGAATCTTCAGAAGTACTATAGATATTAGTGGAAAGGCATAGGAACATTCTTGTCCAAAGAAAAGGCATCTGTCTTCCATGCCTTCTTGCATGGAATCCTGGAACAGAATGTTGCCAATTGATTACTCAAAGAGGTCTACTTTGAGGAATTCACTATGGATGGATCAAATCTTGGGAGGCTCATTGATCTAGTTTCCATTCATGAGGGTCTGCCCTGGTCCTGTTCAGCTTGTCTACCACACAATTTTGCTCTGAAGAAATGAAGGATGCCTGCAGGGTGAAACTGTGCTGTGAAGCTATATCTCAGGCTAATAAAACTAGTTTGCAAACAGTGTAAGACCTGGTTCCCCCTTGTTAATCTACCGTGATTGTGGTATTGTCTCTAGTGTCCTCACTTCAGGAGGTCTTGGGGACCAAAGATGGCTCAGAGAGTGTTAATTTCCTTGATCAGGGCAAGCATCTCCTTGATATGTATGTGCTTGCATCTGTCCTTAATGTCCCACACCCCCCCTGCACTTGTATCCCTCCTGAAACTGCTTCTCAAGCAAATTCTGAAATGACTGTGGTAACTGACTGCTTGGTGCAGGGAGGGAGAAGGGGAGACCTGGATTTAAATATATCTGTTGTCTCCATCAAAATATTTCTCTTCTGACAAACCCCAGTACTGGGATCTGAAAAGATAAAATGTGTTGATGCTGGGACCAAAGAGATGTCAGATACCACTGTCCCCGGGATTCATGAAGCTCGGCGCAAGGCCGGCGTTAGGCTTGCACCGACCATGCGGCATGAAGATGGTGCGGTAGCGCCAAATGCATATTAATGAAGGCGCGCTGCCACCACAGCCACATGCATAGGAAAGGAGAGTGAGTGCATAGGGCATATCGAAGTGCCGCACGGAGGCGTGGAAATGTCAGCTGTCAACATGCAACATAAAATGCTTGCATATAACAATTTGCAAGCAATAGTAATCACATCTGTCAGTGTCCGTGGATACTGAAACGTATGCAAAGCATGCAAGACAGTTCCTGTGAACACAAAATGAAGAAGCAAACACAAATGCACCATAGGGAATAACGGGTCCCTATCCCGCAAACAAATGACATTGAAAACCATGTGCCCGTAGTCCAACGCAGTGTAGATAGTTATACCAAGTGGAAGTGAAACGCATCATATGTTAGCGCGCCACCAATAGGTACGTCCAGCCCAATGGTCAGGGTCACCAGCTGACCCATATTGTGAGGGAGGGTACACAGCTGGGCAGATGTGTCCATAACAAAAAACACGATAAATGTAAATATCTAGTGACCGTATGACCGAATTATATCCCCACAACGCATGTAATAGTCACATACAATAGGTATGTCTGTATTTCACATACCAAATGTGACAGGAAATAGAATAAGCATGTAAACAAAACAGAAGGAGCATATAAACTGCTACAATAATAAGGCAACATGTAGGCTGAAAGGAACAGTATTATCCGTAGCGTTGACTGTGGGTATGTGTTGTCCAGTACAATCAGATATGTGTCCGGAATATATCCCATCCTGGACATAGGAAAAGGTGGCATCCTACCAATGATTAGAACAGTCGGCCAAAATCCGCACATCTGTGGTCCAAGCCGAACTTGCCAGGATGTGTCACAGTTGAACGGGTATTACCTGGGTATACCAACCATGCCATGAAAGTTAAGTATGGGCGAGTACCTATGTGCGTGAGGTATAGCATGTGGAAAGTCAAACATGGCAGGGTAGTCCACACAACCATACAGGTACCTGACATATGTAGGGTATGCAATGCGTTACCTTGACTGTGTCATGGGCCATCAACCATAACAATGATGGATGGAGTGTCAGGAATATGTGTGTGTGGGGGGGTGGGTAATGGTATAATCCTCAAAGGCTACACTGTGTTGTATGCAGAATAGGTGAACCAGAGGTGTATGAGGGAGCAGTGGGTGAAGCAGAAAGAAACACAAAAACATGTATACACATCTGCAATACAACCAGACAGGCCATACTGTAGAACACAATCCCACAAACATATGAATATTAAAATGTGCGATAAAAATGCACAGACATGTCACCGGCACATACCCACAGATTGGTCCTGATGGAACTGGCCATATCAAATGCAACACACCTGGATGCATAATGGACTACCCAGCATCCCCTCCACAGCACACAACCCTCCCCCATACCTGAACGTCTGCCAAATCCAGCCATACTTGGCCTACTAGTTTGGTGCAGCCACATCTACACATAGTGACCACTACGCATATGTAGTAGGTAGTGTCACCCTAAGCAGTTTCAGGATTGCGAACTATGTATCCCTTGCATGTAAAACCCTCAGCACATTTTCGTAATGCCAGAAGAATGTTCGGTATCGGTCTTGTTATTATCGGTCTTGCTAAATTTTTGGGATATCCCTCATGGGATAAGTATCCATGTGTAAACATTAGAATGGGTATGAAGACACAATGTCCAGTCCTGTAGACATCTGGACACAAGTTGGAATGTGCAGTAGTGGTGCACGAGTCTGTCCAGCCCTAGATGGTCATGCAGAACCTACAACCCAGGATCAAACACTTGCCCGTGATGCACGTGTTCCGACACGAATAAGCGAGAGAATATATTGCACACGTTTACATAGTGGCACATGGTATAAGGGTGATGAAGGCACTGACGTAAACAGGATACCCCCTGATCCACTGTGTGAGGGACAATTAACGTGTGTGCAGGTGTGACCTGACC
Source organism: Protopterus annectens (assembly GCF_019279795.1). Lineage (NCBI taxonomy): Eukaryota > Metazoa > Chordata > Ceratodontiformes > Protopteridae > Protopterus > Protopterus annectens. Next base: position 1,779,806,143 of record NC_056741.1, on the reverse strand, counting down.
AACAATGATACAATGCCAAATGTCCTGTGATTGTAGGAAATAACTATGTACCATACTGCATGTAACAGTTGCCTAAAGCGGTCACGTCAGGATAGAATAAACGTAATTCGTACAAGAAACAGGCAAACAACAAAAGTGCTAAAGGTATAGGCTCACAGCTAGGAAACTAATGAATGTTCTAAACCTGCTCTGACCGTGGCTATGTGTTGGCCCAAACAGTCTGGTGTCCCCAGTAGGGTTACCATCTGTCCCACTTTGCGAGGAATAGTCCCTCATTGGACAGTTGTGTGCTGAAAAAAAATATTAAAAATGGCAAATGTCCTGAGAT
>NC_056741.1:1779748315-1779800815 GCF_019279795.1 Protopterus annectens | reverse complement strand
GAGATATGCCTAATGAGGGACAGTCCCATGCAAAGTGGGAAAGGTGTCACTCCTACAGTCTCCCATCGTGCAATCTGAAAGGTGGAAAATGTACAGTAGGTATGCGGTAGCATGACTCGGTGGACAGCTGCATTAACAAAATCATAGTCACATATCAGCATTGCAGAGTATCGGTTCCCATGTATCAGGCAGATGGGAGCAGATCATATGAGGAACACGCATATAATATGATTACGTCACTGGACAGGCCGCTGAGTCCGTACAGTCGAACGCCTGCCTTCGCAAACTGGTTACACATACCCGCTACTGTAGTCATGTAGTCTGATGTAATACGCATCACAAGGGATCACACACACCCAGCGTGAGTCACAAATGTAAGCAGAAATGTCGGTGAGTGAGCGGCTGCAAGCGTGTTTGTCTACCAGTATGCCAGTAGTGCACTGTCAAAGAAATTTGGAGTCTAAACGGGTATAAGATACTGTGACCAGAGGTCAGCAGTGCTTAACACTGTGCAAACCCATGCACAACTGCTCCCACCTGCTGGAATGTGCCTTACCCAGTCCATATCCAAAGGCGTCGGTCTGTCCGCAAACAAAGAACTGCCCTATTCACGTGTTGGTAGCAGTACCCTGCACACATAGCTCATGTGAATTAACAATAGACCATGGCATATGTACAGACAATAGACCACACACACACCATACAGCACAGTCATCCAACAGTATAGCAATGTACTGGCAGATATGTCCGGACAACTGGTGTATTCATGCCTGGCCATCCTGTGTTTCAGTGTGTGAGCATGCCCAGTATGACTGTTACGTATGTTGTTGACCGACATTACCGTCATACCGTCATGTGTGTGAGCATGCCAAGCATGGTAAACTGTATCTCATGTGTCACATGTCCAGATAGTTAGTACTGTGTTGCTGACCCCTCTGTTCTACACAGACAGGTGTCATGCTGTGTCTGCAGGGTAGCTAATGGTCATGTGGCATTGACAGTTGCTACATGTCTGCATAGCGTGGGGGCACATCCAACCACAACCACAGTCCTACACAACACCATGGGTGGCACACATGACTCTCACATGTGTAGGTTTGATGGGGGGCACAGCTGACAGTTGTACACATCTGCTGCTACTGTACTGGTATGCCAGGTACTCCATGTCAGTGTGTGGACCTACCTAAATTGCTGGTTGGAGGGATACCAGTGTACATCAGTTCCCAGCTTTAAATACCAGCACAGTGGTGTTGGACATCCTAGCTTACACAACCTACATCAAACTGCCTGGCCTGCTGTAGTCTGTGTGTGTCTTAGGGGGTTGGGGTCATTCATTGGGCATATCCATAGGCCATTGTATATCATTTGTCTGTATTGGTCCACATCTGTCCAGCTGCATGGAACGTGTGTGGGCTGTACGGACACACATGATGGTCAGCCCATAATCTGCAGTGGGTTAGGACACCCTGTGTACTACTGGCTACCATTGTGACCCCCGTATGTGCTACAGAGGTCATGGTGCCACTATGGATGTGTACTCTTTGCTGCCCTAACATTCAGCCACCACAGTCACTTGTATGCTCACATACATACCATAGCAATGGGTAAATACACATTTTAATACAACTGCCAATTGTTAGGTCAATAGACATGCCCTGGGTGTGTTCTGGACTTGAGGACGGTGCTGGAGGGCTGCCTATGTCGGATGCACACAGTGAACCTCCTATACATGGCCGAGCACAGGTAGTGTCATTTTTGGTATCCATTGTACTGTGTGCGGGTCAGAGAGGGGAAATCCGTGGGTACCTACTGTGTCAGTGCATATGCCTTGTGTTGCCTCTTTGCCAAGGGCAGGTCATACTGTGCACGGGCTTTTGCCGACTGTGACCTGCTCAGGTAGTTTCTTCACCAAGTCACACTGTGCATGTACAGGCCTTGGCAGTGGTGTTGGGCTGTGTGGCCCTGCCCCGTGCTGTTCCTGCTGCAACTGTTACTGCAGGATAAGATTGTGTAGCATAGCAAATACCATAACAACTTGTATGCATATAGCTAGTGAATACTGCAGAGCTCCACTAGATGTGTCCAGATACCAGAACCATGAACTGAGCATCCCAAACACGTGCACAAGTATATGTCTTGCCTGTGCATCCGCCTCATTATGGTGTGAGTGTTCAGGTGTGTGTGCATTGCTGATGGGTGTCATCAGCCATGACACCAGTGTTTACCCAGCATCCCCCACTAGGAGACTGTAGGGGATGTCCATATTGGCATTGGTGTGGTACAGCTGTGTCAGAAGCCATATATCGGAATCATCATAGCTTCCAGGGCAGACAGCACACACATTCAGTCTCATGCCCTGGCCATCGCATATGGCCTAGCTGTTGGAGGGTATGCCCCTGCAGTGACTACAGGCCCTACCCCGCTCACCAGGTGGTGCTTTGATGTGTATGTGTGTGCAGGCTATAGCACCCAGTGCCCTAGGGTAGTCATCCATGTGGTTGAACTGATGCATATTGCTGGTCTACTAATCACATGTGTTGAGGACATGTACGTGCTCACTAGCATGTGTTGACATGGCATCTGTGAACTGGTGCAATACTCTGGATGCAGATGCCTGTGAGATACCCATGATATCCCCAGTTGTGCTGTGTGAGGTATCTGTGGCTAGTACACCTAGGCCAACACATACGTGGTATCCACTGTGATGGGTTTCCCTCGGCCTGTTTAATGTGTCAGATGTGGCAGGCACAGGTCAACAAGCCGCTGTAGGAGGTCTCTGTCCACCCCATAGTGCTCCCCCATCCCCAGCCCATGTAGCCCCTGGTAAGTCACCCTGGGTCTATAAAGTCTTATGTCACCCCAGTAAGGGTTGTTCAGTAGCATACACATCCTCATTGCCCCAGCCTCCTACACATGTTGGTATATGTTGCCTGCTGCAGCCCTTCTCATTTGGTTGGACTGTGTCATGAAATGTCCCCGCAGGTATACACTGGTGGTGTAGAGTGCGGATGAAACCTGTGTGTATGCTGTTTGCTCACATTACCGTTCTGTTCAGGTGTGGGCTGGCCATGTCATCTGCTGATTGTGCTGATCAACACCCGTTTGTGCAGCCTGTACACCCTGACTACTCCACCACTGCTGTCATCCCTCCCAATGTCACCAGGCAGGTATAGACACACCCCTAGCTTAGGTGTGCTAAGGCAGGAGCACTCCCGAGGCACAGTTCTGCAATGTACTTACAGCATGCCTGACCCTCCTCCCATGCTGTCAACTATATTCGAGCCCTGCACTTGGCTGACTACACACATACACTTCAGAGACCTGCATCACACCCTGGTGATAAATGGGATACACTATTGTCAACCTAATCTGCATAGTATAGTCTTCTAATGACTAGTTATATGACCCATACCGAACTTCCAAATTAATAACCACTGCTCAGTGTCACTCAGATCTGTACACAACTGGCAACAGGTGCCTTACTATCACCATATTCGATGCCCCATGGTCTTCCCAGCAACAAAATAACCGGTGTCAACATGACTACAACCTGTGACCCTGCACACTACAGATGATGTGCATTACCACCACGCCATGGCAGATATACATAGATCCCAGGTTATCACGTACAGATCATCCGGCACAAACATTCAATAGTGCTGATGTCCCCAGGCATATATGTTCACATCTATGTCTACCTCTATATCTACATATATCATATATATCATTTGTATAGATATATATATATATATATATATATATATATATATATATATATATATATATATAGATACATACACACATATACATGTACACACATATGTAGATATGGCATTTATATCACAACAGCGGACCACATGACAGCAAAGCATTAGACAGGAATGAAAAGGAAGCTACATGTACCATCTGCATCATGTAGTGTTGTTACTATCAAGGCATGTGTGTTTTGTTGCATCACACGGGTCAGACCGTATCAAGGGTAAGAGTAGGGCTGCTGACATTTACTCACCAGACCTATTGGCGAATGTATGTGTTGACAACTCAGTGTCTTGGCAGAATATGCAGGCAGTGGACACTATATAGGTCAGCAACAAAACACACTGAACACATCCAGCAGCTAGCCACCCACAGATACCAACACATACGGTATAACTGCCAAACCCACACACCTGCCATGCCTTGGAATCGAGCACCTACCTGTCTAGTCTACCACGCTACAGCATTATGCAGTAACAGAACACGCTACCGAGTTCCAGCATCACCGCACTCCTACAGGCATACTTCTAGGTGGATGACATCATCCGCAAAGGCAAAGATGCCGATAGGGAATGTATGGGGAGTGAGCCATCTAAAAGCATTACTCTGTCCCCAGACAGTTGGAAACACACACACAAACACACACTTGGCAGGGCTGGGAGTCGAACACACACCTAACTACCTTATCACACTACAGCATTATACAGTTACAGAACGCGCTAACGAGATTACTAGAACACAGCACTCCCAGAGGCATATGTCTAGGTGGATGACATCATCCGCAAAGGCAAAGACGCCGATAGGGAATGTATGGGGAGTGAGCCATCTAAAAGCATTACTCTGTCCCCAGGCAGCTAGAAACACACACACACACACACACACACACACACACACACACACACACACACACACACACACACACTTGGCAGGGCTGGGAGTTGAACATACACCTAACTACCTTAGCACATTACAGCATTACACAGTTACAGAACCAGCTACCAAGATTACTGGAACACAGCACTCCCAGAGGCATACTTCTAGGTGGATGACATCATCTGCAAAGGCAAAAATGCTGATAGGGAATGTATGGGGAGTGAGCTGTCTAAATACATTACTCTGTCCCCAGGCAGCTGGAAACACACACACACACACACACACACACACACACACACACACACACACACACACACACACACACACACACACTTGGCAGGGCTGGGAGTCGAACATACACCTAACTACCTTATCACACTACAGCATTATGCAGTTATAGAACGCACTACCGAGATTACTGGAACACAGCACTCCCAGAGGCATACTTCTAGGTGGATGACATCATCCGTAAAGGCAAAGACGCCGATAGGGAATGTATAGAGAGTGAGCAGTCTGAAAGCATATTACTGTCCCAAGGTAGACATAGACAAACAAATGGTAGTGGTGTGAGCGGGACAACTGCCTATCTACGGAGCACTATTACAACACTACATAGATACGAGATGTGCCACAGACAGTACACCCTTCAAGACAGACAACCAGTGTGTTCAATGTAGGAATCCATCCTGATGTGGGTTATGGACATCTGTTGCCTGGATGACCACCATCGCTATACAGGATGTCAATGGCCATGCCCATACACAGAGGCACATAACTGACACAAGGTGTCACTGGGCATGCTCACATACTTAGTATCACACATCCGTTTGGAATGTACTGTGTGCCCATCTACACAACGGCATACTGGGCATGCTCACACACTTAGTAGAAGCAAAGGGCTGTCTTGCATGCACATGGATTCTAAACATGGAAGGGCACAGTTTGGTATGTACTGTGTGTCCATCTACACAACGGCATACTGGGCATGCTCACACACTTAGTAGTAGCGAAGGGCTGTCTTGCATGCACACGGATTCTAAACATGGAAGGGCACAGTTTGGAATGTATTGTGTCCATCTACACAACGGCGTACTGGGCATACTCACACACTTAGTAGTAGTGAAGGGATGTCTTGCATGCACATGGATTCTAAACACGGAAGGGCACAGTATGGTGTTACTGTCCCCACGTACATGAAGGCCACTCACATGTACTGACCAGTACACACTCAAGAGCCATCACAGATGTCTCAGGTGCAGATCACAGAGGTAAATGCTGCATTCTACTATGTAGCCCTCAGACATCACCATGTCCTTGGACCAGCAACACACATCCATACATTACCACAACACCATGTGACTCATGACCAGTGGACTGTACATAGGTCTATAGCAACTGTGCAGACTACACATGTACTGACAGGGTTCCATCATGTGTTATGCAATGCAGTGATACCATGGTTCATTAACCAGGTCAGCTCTACACATAACAGGGGCCCTGGGTCTTACACAGCTGTAACAGATGACTGTTGCTGTACACCAAAGAACACTCATGTTTGGATAAGACATACATGTAATCACAGTGGATATGTACATGGACCACACACACACACACACACACACACACACACACACACACACACAAAAACCCATATGTATATAGCATAGCTTTTGCTGTCCTCCGTGCAGACAAGTGGCTACAGCAATCACACGCATGCACATGGAAGGTAGGTCCATGGCTGTTGAATGCTAACAGTACATAAGGTAGCAATGTTGACCAAGGTAACATTCCCTCTGTACTAGTTACCCATGACAACCATCATATCATACAACAGTCCATGTGTTATGTATGTCATCACACGTCCACCAATTGCAATGCATACAAACATGGCTACATGACAGGCACGTAGGACCAATACACATGGTAGTGGTGTGCATTCAGCTACCATGCATTTGCAGTAGCTGATGTATGTAATTCATCTGTGCCTAACTATAACATGCAGTTGCAATGCAGCCCCATCATTGACACCTGGATATGGTGAAATACTGACAGTATGGTAGTATGTACATCAGGTATGGATGGGTGTGTGTACATAAAGTGGTGATCCACCTTTGCAGATGGATGTTTGCTGAAGAAGGCTCCCAGGTGTGTCACAAGCCATCCTACCATTACATGTGCAAACAGTACGCTATGTTACTGTTACTTGATGGTGAAGACATACAACCTACACAGCGGTCAGGGTGTTACTGACTGTAAGTCACTTGACACCTGTAACACTTACATCCTTCCATGTGCATATAGCAGCACAATTGCCGAAGGTAGCGTTGGTACACATAATGCTGCCAATACTGCTGCATGTCTGTCAGACGTATCATCATATAGCAGGTGTATCATTCACAGTACTGCCATGTGTGTTTGCTTGTGTGACCATATATGCCATGTATGGTGGAGAATACATCCCAATTGTTACACACCCCTGTACACTGTTGTAGAGATCTGTACATACTGCAGTGTGGAAAGCGTGACATAGGCAGGGGTGGTGTGTGTATCACACACATGTCAGCTATCTGTATGTGAATGACATTTGTGGACTCCACAGTGTGTGTGTGTGTGTGTGTGTGTGTGTGTGTGTGTGTGTGTGTGTGTGTGTGTGTGTGTGTGTGTGTATGTATGTATGGCTGTCTGGTACATGGAGTGAGGGTGTATGCTACCATACAGAACAGACAGGATCCCTAACCCCTCATGGTGATGCAGTCTACTACCCCATTGATGCCATCGGTCTCAGCCTTACTGGCTACCTGTACATGTTCATTCTCTGTGTCACATCGTGTGGGTGCACAGTACTTTGAGGGTGATTACCACATAGGCAGGGGTCCTCACCTCAACACTATCGAGTGTGCGTTATAGTGTTGTTGACCCCGTGGATGTGGGCATGTTACTGTGTGTTTCTGTGTATGTTTGTGTGTGTTCTCATTCTGTAATGTGACAGGGTATTACTGCTACACAGTGAGGCCTCATGATATCAAGTGGCCTCTAATGTTATCATCGGCCAGACAGCTGTGTAAACCCCCTGCACCATGTCAACATACCTGTGATGTGACCTGGTATGGATGTCACGTCTCTAGCCACTGTAGCCTATTAAACAGCCCACATGCTTCTGGATCAGTAGATGTGTGGACATCTGTGGAATGGTAGCCTTTCTAACAGTGAGGTTGAGGCTACGTATAGCATGCTGGTATTGCCATACATGCCTGTGAGTACTCCATATTTACACATGTGAAACTGCAAACACTGCTACTTATTGGCACATGCAAGTAGACCTTAAGGAGGGAAGCAGGGCATCATTACCAACATGCTGTTACTGTTGTTACCAAAACACATACTGTGAACATACAACAATGTACTCCAACTGCAAACACTGTAACGTAATGGCACATGCAATTAGACCTTAAGGAGGGAAGCAGGGCATAATTACCAACATGCTGTTACCATTGTTACCAAGACACATACTGTGAACATATAACAATGCATTATAAACCTTACTACATGGTATGTCTGGTGCATGTCAACAGTACACAACTGATGTAATATACACTTATCTCACTATTCTGTTCACCCTGTGCATCAGACCATATGAGCATGTCCCTGTACCGATGGTGTGGATGACAGGGATGCAGCACAGGCATCATCATATGCACAGGGTGATAATGTTTGCCAGGGGCATAGGCTGCACCAGTGGATGACATCATGTGTGTGGGTAAGGTCCGGTGATCTGATTGAACATGTGTGGTCATTATGCATGTGGGTGTTGCGGTGCCCTACAGATGTTTCTGCTGTGTGTGTGTATGTGTGCACACAGTTCTGCCTTTTGTCAGGCCTACACAGGGGTATTATTGACAGCTCCAGATTGTACAGACCAGGATGTACAGCTCACTGTGTCCGGCCACAGCCACATGACCTGTGCCTGCCAGGGGTTGCACGGGCACTACCAGGTGGAGGTACAGATTGGCTACTGTCAGATGACACTTGTTCACTGGAACTATGTCCCCACTGGGAATGTCCAGGGCCATGTCCATGTGGCCTGCTGTGTCCTGGTGTGGACAGCACAGCACCAGCTCCACTGCTACTGCTACCGGCACTATGGGAGCGGGCATGTGAGGTGGCTCGTTCACGTTGACCTGCACTAGGTGGTGTAGCTGGCCTACGGTCACGTGGCCTACTCCTCACTCCTACCAGATGTTCCAGCACAGACAGCTCACGCTTGCGGATTGCCATTCCACGGTCAAGGATTCCAACCATTTCATCCAATCACCTGTCCAGAACATCAGCAATCTGCTGTTGAGCATTTGCCAATGCCTGGATGTTGTTGTTTAGAGTATGGATAGCAGCCCTCTGAAGCCTCTGCCCTTCACTGTTCTTCTGTTCAGCATGTGCCTGTGCTGCCATTACAGTCTGGAACATGCGTCTGGTGACACCACCTGCTGCGCTCTGTCCTGCAGGTGCATGTCTGCCAGAGGTCCTCCTACGAGCAGCAATGGCCAGATGCCTGTGTGGCACATCTGCAGTCATTACACAAACACCATGGTGTGGAGACACACCTTCTGTAGCCACCACACGTTCCTGTTCCAAGCTAATACATGCTGACTGTCCTTCCTCTATGGCCACTGGTGATGGGGTATGTGTTGGCATGAGAACTGTGTGAGGGGAAGGGGGGAACATAGCTGGGATGGCAACCATTGGCACAGATTCAGCCCCTGATAACCCTGCCTGTACATCATGCATATGTTCATCACTGCTAGTATCTGTGGGGACACTAACATCAGATGGACCGCAGGAGGGTAACGCACCTACATCACCTATGAATGCAAAGAAAGACTCTACATTACAATAGACACACAGACACACAGACACACCATGCATGTGATTTGACAGATGGCATGCAGCATGCGTGTGATACAGCAGACGGCATGCAGCTCAGACATTAATAGTGGTAGTTAGCATACCTCCCTGGGTTGCACACAACAGCAAGCAGGTGTCATATCAGTAGCCATGCAGTTCACACAAGCATGGTAGTAAGCATGCATCCCTGTGATACACCATGTGGACCAGCACAGGTTAACAGTATACATAACTGAAGTGACCTTGACATGTAATCTGCTGATGTGTGCATTGACATGCATACATGTCTGACACAATGGTGTCCTGACACATGTACAGCATTGTAATGGGTATCACATTGCAGTGTTGTCTGTATGTCCTACAGATAGAATGCACTTTTAGCAAATGTGCATGAGCATTGAAGGGTAGTGTGAGGCATCTACATTGCTATACAGTGTGAAGTACAGACACTGTGCCATTGCATGGCATCATGAGGCGTCTATATTGCTATACAATGTGTAATATGCACACAGTGCATAGCCATAACTGCGTGTATACACATTACACAACTGTGGATTGTGACCCACGTCGCTGAGGTGTATACACACTAAACCATGCTGTGTCATGTGACAGGTCACTGGAAGACCTACGGATGACACCTCTGCACAACTACTACAAAGTCTTAGCTGCCTGGCAACCATGTCCACACATGGCAGACTTGTCAATACACCATGTCCCACATGACATTAATGTACCACACACATGAGGTGCACGGCTAACAGTGATGTCTTACAGCAGCAAGGGAAATGTACGGTATCTGTGGCCTGATGTGGTGTCAATGTCTGTGGAAGCTGTACAGGTGACTACTGTCATGCTATGACACAGTTGTGATGTTCAACACATCTTATATGGTCGAATTAAGTGACACCTCCACTAGCTGTGCACAGGCTTTTAGGATGTCCAGTATTCCACATCAACTATATAATCAGTCAGCTAAGGCTATAGTTGGACCATGTGTGGACAATGTGCAACAGGGTGTATACACATCACAACTACTGTGTGGCTACATGTCTCTGGCCATCCTCCATGGCCATGTGTGAACATGTGTTGGCCAAATGTTTGTGATGGCGGTCTATCTCACATGTCTGTGTTGTCCCATATGACATACACCCATAGATGTCAGATATGTCATTGTCCACAGGGCTATGCAGACAACGGGTTGTATGATTGGTATGTGGGGTATGTGTTATGGGATAGTGAGACAATATTGCAGCCGGAACACTATATGTCTGGGACATGTCAGATGGCACATCACAATGTCTGCACCCATTGCAGGGGCATATTACACAATGGTGACTCCTGTGGGCTGCCCATATCCCAGCTCACTGTGTGGTACTGTTTGCGTACCACACGTGTTTTTCCAATGTATAGTACATATGCCTACATTGAACACCTCCACCGTTGTATGCACAGCTGTCCACACATCTAGCAATGACAGATACTATGGTTTCATATCGGTGTTTCATTTAGTTTGTATATATTGCACATGGGTAGCCAGTGTGAATGATGATGACAGATGCGACCTGTATATCGTGACTGGACCATACATTATGTGTACATGTGTTAACTGGCCACATGGCGTATAGATATATGCATTAACATGCCTGATACTGATAACTGTCTCACCTGCAACAGACTGATGTCTGTGCAGCATGCCAGAGGTACCTGTATAGGGGTGACACAGCAGTTTGAACATTATCCATGACTGTATGACAGCCACAGGGTGCACTGTGCATGTTAACACATTCACCTGTACAATAGCATATAGTATGCACATGTGTGCATACACAGGGTAGCATACTGTAGTATGCGGCATGTGTGTAAACATACCTTGCATATGATGTTACATTACATATTGTACAGTGACACATGCAACTAAATGGGATATAATAGTCATATGTGCAGTAGTGACTTACCAGGCAACTCCAGGCTCATTGGTTGGGAGGCACCCACCTCCACGATGGCAGCTAGTGTTTGTGGATGCTGTTCTGAAGGTGTCCCCAGGTGGGCCAGTAGCTCCTCGGTGGGTGTGAGTGGGGGCTGGGTTGGTGGCCTACCACCTGTTCCACCTTGTTCCCTGGCAATTGCATTGGCACGCTGTTTCACATGCCGTATCAGGCCCATGCAGTGTCTGCGCACCTGCTGGTAGGTGCGGTTATGACCACCCGCATCATTAACCCTCCTGCGAAGGTCCTGCCACAGGTCATCATGCTGCTGGGCAAGCTGTAGCACATGGCTCAACAACACCTCATAGTTCTCATGGAGGTACAGGATGAGGGCATCATCCTCCAGGCGGCTATATGCTGGCAGGCATGAATGAGGCATTATCTGGAAGACATAATGATGGAGACAGGTCACAGTATCACAGAGATGTACAGAGATACAGCTGCACATACATTTGTATTAAATCTAGTACATCTGAACAGTTATCTTTGCAAATCATCATGACACTGACATGACTGACATGTTTGTGTCACACACATGTAACACCCGTTATGCATTGGATATCATCACCATATATGTGTGTCACCTCATTACATTGTTCATACTCCATGTGAATGCTGTCTTGATGTGGGCATGTTTGTTTGCCTGTACTGGTGTTCTTACCTATCAGCACATGCCTGGATGTGTCCACGGTAATGCTGTTGACCTTGATGCTGTCTATATGTCATACATCAACACATACACTGCCTTAATGGACATGAGCAGTGACAATGCACACATACGCAAGAAAACTTTTACATGCATGTGTTTTGCCATATACATCTACACGGCACTGTACAGCAGTTCAACATCCTGCCATGTATCGCCTGTGTTGCACATGTGATAGACATGGGACAATGACTAGCCGGACGTCATTTGCAGGGATGGTTATCAACTATAGCATGTATGGGCAAGGTTTTCTAGCTGTATCCGACAGCCATTTTGCCACCGCGAGGTGCATCAGTGCCACATTACTGATCCAGACAGTTAATAATACATCTACCATGCGGTCATCGCACCATGTATGACAGAGATGACATGTGCAGCTTTGATGGACAGGGTTGCATGGTATGGCAGGAGTATGTAACATGTATGGCACAGGGATCTGTCCAGCATGTGATGATCCTTGTAGTAGGACGGTGGCTGTCCATGACGTATGTCTTTCAGATCAGGATATGTATGTGTAGCTTGTCCAGCATCACAGTGTAGCACATGTCTTTATGCAAGGTAGCTAGCATGCTGCATAGTGGAGGTGAGGATTGTGAAGGCTGGTATCGCCCATCCACGCATGGCCAATACCCCTTAAAGGTGATATGTGATCCGATATTGGTCACCTGAGTGCTGAGTATGCCTGTCCAATGATCTCCATGCTCATGGATGGCACCCTGTCATGGCATGGATGCCTCGTATGACTACCTAATAGGCCTGGAGATGTCACCAACTCAGGGAGGTGAACTGCACAGCACCATCCCTTACACAGTGTCCATAATGTTGACCGCTGCCTAGGTGGTAGTTAATGGGTACAGGATTATTCACCTAGTGGTGACAATGCTATTATCAGCTGTCAGATTGTGCACATATGTCACACACCTCACCCACAAAGCCCATTCTGTATGTTGTCCACAACACTGAGACAGCTATTGCTCCTAGGTTATGGACATTCACATCCTTACATACAAAAATGCCTCCCATTTGTCTGTGTGGTATGGGCTACAATGATGTGGGAGTACACAACATTAACCCTGTTTTACTGTAGCGGCCACTGGTGTGATATGCACATGTCACTCAGACATCTTTTATAGTGTTGCTTCTGTCAACAGGCCCCTGGTAGAACACTCCTGTGCCATACAGAGGTACATCTAGTATACTCAGTGTAGCTGGAACAATTGTATGGGTGATGATGTCCTATGACCTGTCACAGGTATGCTATGAAGTGTGAAATCATCCATACTGTCATCTACTTCTGTACTGCTAACATCTACATTGATAAAGTTATATAGACTTGCAGACCATACTCAGCAGGGTAATAGTGCAGTGCCTCCAATTATGACTGTCGTCTCCACTTGTGGGTTGCAGTGGGTTGATATTATCCAACACCCTATCTGTATTGCATATTCATGCTCAGCACTTGTTCAGAACATGTGAGCACTTCATGAGCTACTAATTACTATAGCACCCATTCCAACTCATTTCTTACAAGTACACTGTCTGTCCTTACATTTCCAGCTTGCTTACAGTACAACAGCTGTTGTACACACGTAACTCACATATCTTGTGAGACATGGTTGAATATACAGGCATGTCCAAGTGTCACGTACCAGTGCTACTGCCTGTCTATATGATGAATATGGCAAACATGTGTCAATAGAGCAATTGTCTCATGTACACAGTCAATGCTCACCTCCCAACATACGACATCACAGCCTGTGGGAGATGCACATATGTAGCCATGCTGGGGGTAATGCTCTCACCAACCCAGACTGAACCTGACATTCATGTGGGGACATTTAACATTTGCAACACACCCCACTCATCACATAGTCTCACTAGATCTCCACCACCACAGGCCACACATAGTATGAGTCCGATATTTGCAGAACCTCTCCATACTCTGTGTAGGCACCAGAGGTATCCCCCATTATCAAACACAACAATAATTACTTATAGCCCACAGACTCATGTGTGCCCATCAACTACAGCCAATAGGGTGTTATAACATACCCAACACACCGGTCATAGGTGACTCTGTAGGCGGTCACACTGATACACCAGGGATCACTGCAGTGGCTGTACTGTACAGAGGTGCAGATAACACATGGCTCTGCTGTTCACAGACAGGACACTACCCTAGAGAGGTGCTGCCAGTGTAAACACTGTAGTTGGGCTTACACATAGACTTGCCAGACAGCATAGTACCTCATTATGAACCTGTGAAGCTATTACATGTCCTTTGTGCATGGTTAATTGAGTAGCTCTTCCATTTCGATTAGCTATCATGCTGTTACAGCGTCCTGTGACTACAAGCCATATGTATCCTCTTATTGTGTATTGCACATGCCAGTAGACGATACCTTTATTTGCATGATATAACAGTTGTGCTGTGTAGAATATCTGATGTATTTACCTACAATACTGTACTTTACACATATTTTACACATTATTCCATAATGCAAAGCATACTTGCACAGCAGGACCACCTTAGGCATGTTATTGTCGTTATATGCCCATACACATGCCTACTGTGACAGTATATCAACATATACTATCCCCTGCTATGGCATGGACATATCCTACCACTGACGGTGGGTGGTGTGGAACTTTTCTGTTTAAAGCCCTCATGTAACATCCCTTGTGGTGTATGTGATGTTTACCTTGTGACCCACAGCAGGACAGACAATTTCTACAAGCGTTACTATGCTCAACAAGACATCACTACATAATACCTTTTCCCACTTTATGCATTGCGTACACTTTTAATTAATACAAAACAGGCTCTACGTACACTAACATACTGAGTGCTCTACATACCTTGTTAGCATTCCAAATCTTCGTAAATATCTCTCTTACACCTTTACTGTTTAAATGGTTCTATGGTATGAGCATACGGTTTGAATGTGTGGCAAGTCATCCTTATATACGTCGATACCTGTAACATGTGGGTTCCTACCACCAATTGGTGTTCCTGAGTAAATTATTACATGCACATCAGCTGTGCAGCTACTCCATTCGCCAATTACATGGCAACAGTGGGGTATAATTTAATTCTCCACTTGGGCATTGCCCTTTTGCCCTACCTTCGGGGAGACGGCCTGTATGTGTTTTGTTGTGAGGAATTGCAACTGCTATTTGTAGAGACATGGATATTTTGAATTCATGTCCCCCATGGATTGTGTGTGATGGCTAGAGTATGTGGTTCCACATGTGAGCGTACCTGTCATCTCAACCATCTGATAAGGGACTATTGCAAACAAAACCTGTAACATTGCCGTCTGTTCCATTATACAACAGCTATGATTTCACATGGTGCCTTTACAAATGTGTCTCTCACAAGGTATGTTAACGCTTCTGCAGATGTAATTGAGTGAGTGGATGTTTGTGATGTTATTACAGTCTGTATTGCAACTGTTTTGGGTGTGGAGGAGATGCAGGTGGGTGTACATAGCATATACAGGTTTGTGGGGACTGAATTTCTACATATTCCATATATGTGTGTGGGCTCCTTCCCTAATTGAAGACCTATCACTTAGTAGACTGAACTATGGTTGTTACGGGCTTATACATTGAGCCATTGTTAATTGTTTTCTATATAGTATGCAGGTGAGGTTGATACTTCCATACCTCTGGAAATACAGCGATATGTAAAGGAATGTTACTAAATGACAGCTGTCTCATGTATTTCTGTCACAGATATTTGCACTCATTGAAGTTATGTTGGTGACTGAACCTCATTGGCATGGGTTGCCACCTTTTCAAATGGCCATAGTGGGACATTTGCAGGACACACATCGGTGTTTACAGGCTGACACATACCCATGGTCAGTACACAGGATAGAACATACTTTTATCCTGAATACATACTTATTCTTGTAGCTCTTTAGCTACTTATCATGTTTCATGTAACATTTACGTTTTGTAGATACAGGCATAACTATTTAATGCAACTATTACATAATATATGGGACATAATTATGTCCTACAGTCTCAGACATTTGCCCTTTTTAATATTTTTTGTCAGGACACAACTGCCCAGGGAGGGGCTGTCCCTCTTAAAGTGGGACAGGTGGTAACCGTATGCCTACGGCCGGCTATGACCACACCTACCGTACTGATCTACCACTGAGTTAGCACTAACAGACACACACACACACACACACACACACACACACACACACACACACACACACACACATTATAGTCCCATGGAAATGCACATGGCACCCTCAACACACACATACACAGACTGCAGCAATCACAAACACAGTTGAACACAGTACCTACATGGACCGCAATACCGGCTGCGATAACTAAATGTCCCTTAATATCGTGATAATATTACACGTGGTTCCAGTGTTCTGGTACTGTGTTCTTTTGGTCTTTAAGCCTCATGATTATGCGTGTCGGTATGTGACACATTCCATAGTTGGCAGTATCCTATTTATTTCTACCTCCATGGTTGTGTACATGTCGTTGACCTATCTATATATTTGCAGATATAGGTGAATTCATATATATCAACATATATCTCTCTATCACCCTTTCTATCTCTAATATATATATATATATATATATATATATATATATATATATATATATAAAAGAGAGAGTGAGAGG
Source organism: Protopterus annectens (assembly GCF_019279795.1). Classification (NCBI taxonomy): domain Eukaryota; kingdom Metazoa; phylum Chordata; order Ceratodontiformes; family Protopteridae; genus Protopterus; species Protopterus annectens. The sequence continues at coordinate 1,779,783,934 of NC_056741.1, read as the reverse complement.
AAGAATACACCTTTCATTGTGTACATGTCGGTGTATACTGTTTCCTGGATTCCGCAAGTTTGTGTTTGAACCTGTCACATTACACACCTGCTGTTGGTACATCTTGGGTAACTTAGTGTTAGGTGATTGTGTACATGATTGCGTGTTCTACTCCTGGCAGTGGTCGTTTTACCCTTCAGAGCAGGCACTATTAGTACAGGGGTGAATAATGCTAGTTTCACCTGTTCTGGACATCATTGACCTTGATCTGTGCAATATTTAGAGAAGCTTAGCCCTGTTTCGCACATATCCGTATAGTCATATTTAAATGACGCTTACCAGCACTGGGCAATGCATATTCCCGCTAACATGTGCTAAACCTGATCTGATGGCCTGCATCCACCATACATTATTTGTGCCTTCGGGATTACGTAACATCCCTTGCAGGACATGGTACCGGGAAGATACACGACAGTCAGTGCATTTACCACTTGGGCATCTGGGATTTGTACACGTGTTATGGCATTTTGTATGTGGACTGTACTACGGCTGTTACTCCATACTGCAATCAAATGGGTAACTCAGTTAGTTTACATATGGATGAGACCTATTAATGGTATGTCCAAGTGATGTTTAAAGGATGTGGTACAGCATTGGGAATGTATGTCACAGTGAGCCACACACTATAATGTGCTACACCTTCACACAACCATAGGTGGAGCATGCTGGGGTGACAGATACCTGTCATGGGTACACCCCATGCTTTGCCACTACATCCATGATTATATTGTATAGAGCCCCTCATTAACACACCAGGGAATCCATGCAGAGTGTGTGAGGAACAGTGATTACACACATGGATCCCGCAATTGGCTCTGCTCCACTGAGGGTCAGTTGGTTACTTGATGTGGTGGCAACAGCAGACACTGTTTGTCTTGATTGATGAATGGCCTCTGACAATTGGGCGTGTACCTACCGATGTGCCTAGGAACCTATACATACAGTACCAACATATGCTGATAGGTGCATGTACTGTTCAGGTGTTGACATTCCTTGTTCCAATAGCTGTTGTGTGTGCAATGGTTGAGGGCTGCCTATGTAGGATTCACACAGTAGGCCACCTATACATTACAATTTACAGGTGGTCGTGTGTGTGTGCCATCCATTTTACTGTGTGTGCAGGTGGAGAGGTGTGTCAGTCTGTAGGGGCCTACACTGTCAGAGTATGTGCTATACATTCCCTCTTTGCCAAGGCGTAGGCATATTGGGCATGTCTCCATCTGCCTACTGGGACTGGCACAGGGTGTTCATGGTCTGAATCCCTCTGTGCCTGTGATAGCCTTGGCAATTACGGTCGGCTGTGAGGGCCTTCACCATTATGTCCCTCCGGCAGCTGTTTCCGCAGGATCATATTATGTAGCATGGCACATACTATGAAGATGTGGGCACACGTGCCTGGAGAGTACTGCAAGGCTCCACCAGATATGTCCAAGCAATGGAACCGTGATTTCAGCATCCCGAACACATGCTCTGTGATGATTCTGGTTTGTGCGTGTGCCTCATTATGGCATTCTTGCATGGGTGTGTGTGCATTTCTGATGGGAGTCATCATCCATGGCTCCAGTGCATAGCCAGCATCCCTCACAAGGTGGCCATGTGGGATGTCCCCCCTGACAAATACCTGATACAGCTGTGAGGCATGCCAGATGTGGGAGTCATGGTAGCTTCCAGGGCTGCCAGCACACACATCCATGATAATGCCCTGGGCATTGCACATGACCTGGCAGTTGATGGACTGGTATCCCTTGCGGTTTATGTAGCACCTACCATGCTCACTGGGTGGTGACTTGATATGTATGTGCGTGCAGTCTATCACACCCAGTACCTCTGGGTAGTGTGCCACATGGTGGAAGAGACGCATATTGCTGGCCAACTCCTCCTGAGTTCGGGGGAAGTATATATGCTCATTGGCATGTGGTAACATGGCATCCAGGAACTGGTGCAGTACCCTGGATGCTGATGCCTGTGAGATCCCCATTATATCTCCAGTTGGACTTTGAAAGGTACCTATGGCTAGTATTCACAAGCTTACACATACCTTTGTGTCCACTGAAATGGGTTCCCCTCTGTTGTTTCTGGATCTCAAGCGTGGCTGGCACAGCTCAACTATTTGCTGTAAGATGTCCCTGTCCACCCTGTAATACTCTACTATCTCCAGATCATGTAGCCCCTGGTAGGTTACCCTTGGTCTGAACACTCTTCTCCCCTTCCGGGGCCTGTGGTGGTTGTCAGCATCATCCTCCACAACACCTTCAGTCACTAACACATGGTGATGAATCACAGCTATGGCAGCTCCCAACATGTACATTGTAAAAGTTCCCCATCTGTTTACACCTATGTTGAAGTGTTTGAGAATACACAGGTGTGTGTGAGGTGCTTTCACACTTTATACTATTGTGCTGTGAACACTGACGATGTCATAGGGTGTGTATGTATGATCGTAGCTACAGGGTATCTTATGTGTTTTATGACAGGAACTGCTATTGTGGTGCCTTTGGTGTTGAATTACATTTGGCTCCTGTGGATTACCTCTTGCCCTTCCCTTTACATTTCTTAACGTTTCACCTCCCATTTTCTGGCATGCATCCAGCAGCCTGATTTCATTTGTACTTTCCTAAACCTGGCTTATCTTGCATAATGTGTTCTATGGCCAGTCTACTGCAGGTTTGCTTTGCTCTGCTATGACAGTTCTCTTTTCTTTGCAATCCGACACGTCCCCTATCCTGTTTTGCAGATTTCTGCGAGCAGACTTGTCAGCTGTCGTCGATTGCCCGCTGTGAGTTAATAGGTGTTAATTGCTCAGTTGTACTCCAATTACCCTACTGTGGCATTTTCTTATTTTCTTCCCCTGACCTTCCTGTTTGAGCTATGGTACGCAGTGCGTGCGTCCGCTTACCAGGTTTCGGGCACATTTTCATCCCCGTACACATGCGCTTTCGGGCACCATATGTGCTCTCAGCTAAATGATGCTATACCTACCTCCCCACCCCTGTCCTGCGGCTTTGCTTAGCAATGGCCAGGCTGGATTTGCATTGCTTCAATGTGCTTACAGCTATGGTGGCACACCCCACTACTGATGTCATGTATACCTCTAAACCACTCCTCGCTGTTCTAGCGCTGCGCCGTATGGTACATCCTTAGTCCAGTGAGACGTTTGCAATTCACTATTACCTGCCTCATTTGCATGGCATTGACTACTAATTCCTAGTTACCGTGCCGAACACTGTCACAGACCCTTAGCAACCCTTGCAGCTTGGTTGTGGTGTACCATGCATACCATTGAGTATTATGGTGAAATCATGATTTGTATTACATTGCGATTTTATGACATTTGTATATATTTTCTTTGTGTTCTGGTATGTGCACACATGCCCCGTGGTTGTACTTCGCGTTACTGTGGACATGACATTAAATGTTGTTTTTTAGGTGTTGTGCATCTTTTCTTATGCCATTGGCTGTATATTTAGCCATTGGCATATGTTAACTTTGTAATACATGAGTCTGGTCCGCTTTCATAGCTCCGATGTTCTGTTTGGAAAAATGTAAACCGTGTTTTTTGGTTTACATTTCTGTGGGGCTTACGCTATGCCTGCACCACTTCATGAATTGCTATGTACCTTCATTTGCATGGTGCGGCACTGCGCATGGGGTGATTAGCATACCTAAGCTGAGGGCTGCGCAGATCTGGCGTACGCTGGTAGTGCACATGGAATTGGATCGTACCTGAATCGCTCGGCGGCCATATTTGGAGTTATACCGCCTACGCTACGCCTGCGCCTGGCGCAAGCTTGATGAATCCCGGGGTGTATCTTTCTTATGTAAAGTATTGCCAGGAATATTAGAATTATAGATGCCTTTGAGTCCTAAAATCCTGATGTATTTTCTTGCAGTCATTGAAGTCTGAGTGGAAAATCTTAGAAATAGATCTAAATAAATTTATATATATTTTTTTCATGTGGAAGAGAAGCTGTTTGAACTTAGGTATCTACTTGACACCCTAGGAACACAATTCTGTATGAGGGAGTCAAGAAAGATTTTTGAATGTTGTCTTGAAATCTCAATATTTGCAAGAGATCTCTCAACCAAGAGAGATTTCTGACATTTTGAAATAGACTCTGCAAATATAAGCAAGCCATCTAAATACTGCAAAATGTGAGCATCCTGTAGTGTGCAATGAGCTATAATTGGAGCTAGACACTTTGTGAACACTGTTGGTGCAGTAGATAGTCCAAAGGGTAAGGCAGAGAACTGATAATATGATCCAGACACAGAAAACCGTAAGAAGCATCTTAAGTCTTAATGAATAAGGATGTTATGATAAGTAAGCATCGTTTAAGTTAAATATTACCTGGAAACATGAAGGAGGACAAGAAGTAACAGGATGTGAAGTGACATCATTTTGAATTTGGGCTCTATCACATGCAGGTTTAGGAAACAAAGCTGCAGAACTGGTCTCCAAGCATTTTTGTTCTTTGACATCAGGACCATCCTTAAATAACTCCCTTCCCAACCTTGCAGAAGGAACTGTTTCTATCAATACTTGGGACAACATGTGATGAACAGGTGGAAAAAAAAGAGTTAGATCTGCAGGATTAGAAATTACATCCAGGAGAATTTCCTCCCACTGTCATCTGTTACTCTGATGAATGATTTTCAGAACACATTTGCCTGAAACAATCTGTTGCCAAAGTGAAAAATAAGAAGTTATGTACTCACCATAACGGTCCATGTTTGTTGTCCATCTCACCTATATTCTTGCTGGTTGGGTTCAGAACCGAGCATCGGTTCTGACTTGGCCGAATACAAAAGCTCGAGGGCTTCCACTAGCTCAAGGCTAACCCCTATCCCATGATGCATCTGGTAAAATCCCCAAATCTTGTTTGCAAGTGAAACACTAATTTAGTATGTCCACATACTAAAACATACCAATTATCTATAAAGCAGAATCAAAGACTCCAAACCATCATAACTATATACATATCAATAAGATTATCCACCTGATCCTCCAAGAACAACGGAGGGTGGGACGCAAGAATATAGGCGAGATGGACAACAAACATGGAACGTTATGGTGAGTACATAACTTCTCAATGTTATGTTATCCTATCTCTCTGTAATTCTTGCCAGTTGGGGCAGCGAACCTAGCACCTTTACCCTAGGGTGGCTCAAGAGAAAAGACTCCTCAATACAGTGAAACCAAAGGAAGACCTGTTCCAGGAGGCCACATCTATTTTGTAATGAGTAATAAAGGTATGCGGACTCAGCCATGTGCCAGCTGCACAAATAGTGCCCATGGGTAGCCTAGCCTACTTTGCCTGATAATTGTCTGTTATTCTTTGTATATGAAAAGGAAATGCAGTCTGTAAGCCATTTAGACAAAGTCACTTTTGAGACTGGTCGGGGAGATCAGCTCCAAGGCAGGAGACTGGTAATCCTTTTATTTTGTCTGAAAAGGACACAAAAACCTGATCCAACTTTCTGAAATCTTTGGTCCTATACAAATATAAGCGGAGCTGTATGTGTGCATCTAATTGATGCAATGTATACTCTGCCTTGTCAATATAATTTGGAAAGAACACAGGCAAATCTATACATTGATTTATATTGTTTTCTGAACAAACTTTGGGTAGAAATGAGGGATTAGTTCTTAATGATACTCTGACTTTGTGAAAAACTATATAAGGAAGGTGTATAGAGAGAGCTTGAAATTCTGACACCCATCTGGCAGAAGTAATAGTTACCAAGAAAAGAGTTTTTCAGGAAAAAAACTTCATATCATAAGATGCTGCGGGTTCAAAGGGTGGCAAAACCAATGCAGATAGCACAAAATTAAGGTCCCAAGGAGTTGGAGATTCTCTGATCGGGGGTCTGAGTAAGAATGTGCCTTTCAGAAAGGCCTTACATAATCTGTGAGACATTATAGGCATTCCCATCTCACCAGTATGCAAATTAGAGATAGCTGCTAGCTGAACTCTGATAGTAGCTGCTGCCATTCCTTTGTCAAAAAGCTTGGAGAGAAATTCTAGAACTGCGGTAATAGGGGCCATAAAATGTTCGACATTGTGTTTAACAGCCCGATAAGAAAATCTTTTGCATTTACTTGAATATAGTTTTCTCATAAATGGTTTGTGGGAAGAGACTAAGATATGTTTTACTGCAGAGGAAAAATTGTAACACCTGGCTAAGCGTAGAATTGGAAAACATAAAATCCACAAAACTGAAAGGAAAAGCAGGCTAAAGCACTCCATAGGTCAAAATGCTGTAAAATAAGCATGGAATTGGACCAGCCATGCTGTCAACTTGAGGGTCTGGATAGATGGATGGAATGCTCTCGATGAGTGGGTCAAAAGATCTGGAACTGGGTCCAGAATCCACGGTTCCTCCAGTAAATGGGTTCAGAGAAAGGGGAAACAAACTTGTCAAGGCCAGTAAGGAGCAATGAGAATCATATTGCTTTTCAACGTGATGGCTTTCTGAAGTACTTTGGGCATTAAGGGAAAAGGGGGAAAGGCATAGAGTAGTCCCGGGGGCCAATCATGGGCAAGTGCATCCCTTGGTGACTTCCCGGAGGGGGAATGAGGACAAAGTAGCTGCTGCATTTTGGCATTCATGGAAGTGGTGAAAAGATCACAGCAAGGCTGACCACATCTTTGGAAGATCTCTTCCACAACTTCTGGTCTGAGGGACCACTCATGAGGCAACTGAATCACTCTGCTGAGTTTGTCTGCTATCACACTGGATTTCCCCGAGATATGCATTGCTATCAGAAAAATTTGAGAAGTGATCGCCCATTGCCACACTTGTTGTGCCACTCAGCAAAGGGGATACAACTTGGTTCCTCCTTGTTTGTTTATATACTCTTTATATAATCTTTACAAAACTGACCTTTATAAACGTTACATCTGTTAGAACAAAATTGTTATATTCGCTACCAATGCCAAATCACGATCCCACCACTGCCTTTCCCTACAAGCCTTGCACTGGCTTGAATTTCTGAACCTATTAAGGTACCATCAACTCAGCGTAGCTCATCTAATTCTGTAGTATCCCAAGAAAACCCCCGACCTGACTGGCATGCTGAACTTCTACAATTCAAATGCAAAAATTCGGTCCTCCAACAAAGCCTTAATTGAAACCATCACATGCAAAAACAACTCCGGGGAATCACTATTTTCCCATGAAATAGCAAAAAGATGGAACAGCCTTCTCCCTGACTTCAGACTACAAAAGTCCACACCCTCCTTCAAAAGTCTACTTAAAACATACCTCTTCACCAACCATCAATGCAGCTGTAATTGAGCCCTTGAAGCCTCGTCCACTCACTGTTTCTACATCCAATCTATCCTGAACAACACAAACACCACCATCTAACTATACCTATCCATGTGTGAGCAATAACCTATATACGAGTGTGTGTGTGTGTGTGTGTGTGTTTGTGCATGTATATATATATATATATATATATATATATATATATATATATATATATATATAAATCCCTCTGCACCACACGCTTCAGAGACCTCAACCTCATTACCACAATCAACAGAACGTGCTGGAGGGACAGGTTCATAACCCAGAGACTGCCCATGCTATGGAATAGACTTCCCATACATGTCAAAGAGAGCACCTCACTGGCCCTCTTCAAGAGAAATCTTGATGAGTAGATGAGAAATAGAAAATTCACCCCGGAGATCACGCCAATGGTTCTACTCGACAGAGGCACTAGAAACTAAGGTCAGGTGGCACAATGCAAGGGTAATCCTATGGGCTAAGCTTGTAAAGGCTCCAGAGCCATTAGCCTAGTACACACCTATGAACCTATATATATATATATATATATATATATATATATATATATATATATATATATATATATATATATGGGTCCCCTTGACTTGATCGACACGCCAAAACACCGACGCTCAGAAGACCGACTCGAGAAGATCGACGAGCGAGATGATCGACAAGGTGAAATCCCGACAGCTGAAACACCGACATGAGCAATGTGTGAGCGCAAGTCGGTAAGTGTGCGATAGTGAGGGATTTAGCATTAGGGAGTGGACATGTAAGTGTGAGATAGTGAGGGATTTAGGGTTAGGGTGTGGGAAAGGTGAGTGTGCGGTAGTGTCGGACTTAGGGTGCAGGTAAGGTAAGTGTACGATAGTGACGGAGTTTAGGTTTAAGGGCGGGGTAAGTGAGTTAGGGTTAGGGTGCGGGTAGGGTAAGTGTGCAATAGTGCCGGACTTTAGGTTTAGTGGCGGGTTAAGTGAGTTAGAGTTAGGGTGCGGGTAGGGTAAGTGTGCGATAGTGACGGAGTCTAGGTTTAGTGGTGGGTTAAGTGAGTTAGGGTTAGGATGAGGGTAGGGTAAATGTGCGGTAGTGTCGGACCTTAGGGTTAGGGTTTGGGTTACGGTTAGTGCATGTATAGTTGTGTGTAATGTGTAGTTTACGTTTTGTGTGTCTGTGTTTTGTGTGTCGGTGTTATGGTGTTCGGTTTTGTGAGTTGTCGGTTTTATGCGTTTTTGGTCTTTTGATGTCGGTGTTTTGGGTGTCGGGTTTGTGGCGTGTCGGTGTTGTGATAGGGATCCATATATATATATATATATATATATATATATATATATATATATATATATATAAAATGTGTGCATGTATATATGTGTATATGCTCTTACATGTATATTTGCCTGCATGCATATATAGAAACGTAAACATTTATATACTTTATTTATTTGTAAAATATCTTGCAATGCTCTACTAGGTACTTATCTACGCTCAATGTATATTTTGTACACTTGTATTTTCAACCAAAAGGAGGAATATCCTCTTATTGTATACTACCAGCTGTAAAGTCTACAATCTGTATGCTACTACTCTGTAATGCCTTTTTTGTAAATTTTTCGTCTCTCTGTAAACTTATGGAGTTTTTCTCCCAGAACTCTGCTGAAAATGGACACTTGTCCATTCAGACTATCCTGGCAAACAAATGTTAAATAAATAATAAATAATATGCTATACCACTGACATGTTTTCTGTTTGAATTGCAACTGTTCCCATCAGAAGAGAGTCTTGAAATGCCTGTAATGCATACACCACTGCTCTCATCTCTAGGACATTGATGTGCAAGTGGCTCTCATGTTCTTGCCTTTGACCATCATTCCCAGATAATGCCCCCCCACCTGATCTGGGAAGCATCCATGCTCAGTACTGATGTTGGTTGTGGAAAAACAAAGGGGCAGCCTAGGTGCAACTGTTCTGTCTGTAACCACCAGAGAAGATCATTCTTGCATGACTCCGTAATGATTATCTAGTGTGATAGAGGCAGATACTGCATGGACCACTGGGCACAGAATAACCATTGTAGAACTCACATGTGTAGACATGCTAAGGGAACTAAAAGAATTGTGGCTGCAATGGTACCCAGAACCTGTAACACCACCCTGGCTTGAACCCTTCTTTTTGACATCAATATCTTGATTTGACAATGAAGGGACTGAATTCTCTCGGGGGTAAGTTTTGCCACCATCTGGTTTGAATCTAATTCTGTGCCTAAGAAATTAATATGCTGTGAAGGTGACAAAGCAGATTTTTTTAAGTTTACTATAATGCCTAGCCTGGCACAAAGAAGCATTGTTTCATCCCTTGCCTGTAGCATTAGATGCTTGGTGGTGGCAGTCGGGAGGCAGTCGTCTAGGTATAGAAACACCCGGAATCCTTGACATCTCAAGTGAGCCATGATCACTGCCATGCATTTGGTGAACACTCTAGGGGCTGTAGTGAGGCCAAATGGCAGGGCTCAAAACTGGTAATGACTGGCTCCCAGCTGAAAGTGTAAATGTCTCCTGGACCGCTTGTGCATTTTTATGTGGTAATACACATCCTGGAGATCTATTGAGCACATCCAATCATATTTCCCTATAAAGTGAAATATTGACTGCAGTGTCACCATCTGGAACTTTGATTTCTTTACAGATTTGTTCATTTTGCTGATTTCCAGAATAGGTCACCAGTCCCCTGTCTTCTTTGGAACTAAAAAGAACCTTGAGTTAGTTCCAGATCCAATTTGGTCTGTGGGAACATCTTGGATGACTCTTTTTCTAGCAACTTGAGAATCTCTTGTGTTGTGTAGACCTTTTGACAGGGTGGAACATCTGGTATGGACTTGTTTATGGGAGGGGAATTAGAAAAGGGTATGTGATATCCTCTGGATATGATTGTCTGTACACATTTGTCTTGGAGATCTCTAGCCAGGTGTTTGGGTACAGTAACAAACTTCCCCTGACTGCCTTCAGAGAAAAGCAGGTGGGCATCTTTTCAGGAGCACTGGAAGAGCCTCCCAGAGAACGTATCTCTGTCGCCCTAATTCTGCGGATCCCCTCTGCCACAAGGTCGGCATCTTCCATTAGCACCTCCCCTTCTGCCCCTGGGGGAAGTATCACAACATGCATCAGAGAAACCTTTTTGGGACTTCCGGAATCACATTTTCCCACCTTTCTGACCTTTGGGATAAGGTCTAGACAGGGCAGAAAAATGGACTCCCATGGCAGACAAGGTTTTCCCTTCCTGATCACACCTGGTTAAAGTACCTTTCACATTAGGTCCAAAAAAGGATGAACCATCAAAGGGGGCATTGGTGAAGGAATACTTGAAGGCAAAATTGCAAAGACTCATCCAGGAATGTCTCCTTAGGGAAATTCCTGTAGGTGCTGCTCTGCTCGCTCCATCGGCTGTGTATGAAATCAGTCTCATGGAGGAATTGACAATAGAGTTGAGGGTAGAGAGCTGCAAGAAAACTTTGTCTGCAGTCACCGAAGCTACAGTACCCTGAAGGGTATCTCCTAGCTCTTTGAGGAGATCCCTTTGAAGCCGCATAAAATGGGTCAGGTAATTCAGCGACCACAGGGTAAAGGCCATGGTAGAAAAAGCAAGCTTTTCATATCTATCCATAGTCTGTGACTCTTTGTTGAGAGGATGAAGAGATAAGGAATTCTCTGATAACTCCTTCTTAGTGGCCACTGCCACCACCATTGCATCCACAAGGACTCCTTTGGTAAGAAACTCCTTTTCAGTAGGGGCTGTAATAAATTTGTTCGACCTCCACGGAACCGGTTCCACTGTATCCAGAGAAGTCCAGGCCTTGCGTGATATCACATTTAGTAACTAATTTTAGGGGGGAGTCACCCAGTAGGTGGAAGGGTGAGATACAAAAGCCTCCAGGCACACAGATTTGTCCTCTGAAGGGTTGGTGGGCTTCCAGCCACCTTTCTGTTTCAGGATCTCCAGGATGTCAGCAAAAGAGATGTCCTCAGAGGGGGACCGTGGGGACTCTTCAGAGTCATCCAGATCAGTGTCCGATGTAACCAATTCAGGGGAGTCTATATGCTTCCTCTTGCACAGTCTCTTCTGAGGGACTTCCTCAGAGGGATACTCTGGTGAAGTTTCAGGGGAGATGATGCCACCTGGAGGGGCTTCCTGGGGCTCTGGATCTCTACACTGGGGAGAATTGGGTGAAGAAGAGACTAACACCAGTGCCTGTGAAGGAAGAGAAGATGGGACCAAGAGTGGAGCTGTCTGGGATGGCAGCACATTCTCTCCATCAGCTCAAAAGCCCACCCCCACTCCACACTGAAGAGACCCTCTGCTCCGAAGATGCGGAGGATCGACTCCGAAGCAGAGCGCGTGACTCTGAAGCCAATGTAGTAGCTGAGCTCAACCTTGCCAAGGCACTGAGGGGTAGTGTCGGCTCAGACAACTGTTCATGCCGACTCCCCAACCCGGACCCGATGGGTGAGTGTCGACTCCCAGACTCCTAGAGATCCAAAGGACCCAAAGACATCAGAGCAGAAGCTGGAACCAATGATCCTGAAGGAGGTCCCAGTACCGACGGTTCCACTGCTATCGAAGCCATGCTCTCTGGGCTCTGAAACCACCAGAGTCAGAGGAGGAATTGGAGATGGTGCCTTGAACGGTCCCGAAGCCTTTGGGGTCGGAGACAATAGAATTTTTGCCAGTGCCAGAGTCTTAAGTAATCTCTTCACCACCTGTTCCACATCATCATCAGATAAGGTCCTGGAAGAACAGGAGGATAATGAGGAAGATCTAGCCTTCTCCAAAATGGGTGATCTTAATGTCGGGGAGATCAGCTCCAAGGCAGGAGACCACCTCCTAACTGTCAACTCTACCAGCTCCAAGGATACTGATGGGGCCGGAGAGGTTGATTTTGCTTCATCATAACCAAGAGCCCTTGGTTCCAATGCAGAAACTTTTTTAGGGGACTTCGAAGCTGGAGCTGAAGCAGCATGCCTTTTGGATCCTGAATGGGAACTAGGTTTGGAACTTTGAGAGCCTTCCAATGATTCCTGGAAAAAAACTTTCAGCAGTCCTCTAACCATCAACGTATTCCAGCGCTCTTGAAGGACCCTGCTGCTGAAACCATGACAAATAGTGCAAGGGTCTTGTAAGTGGGTGGCACCCAGACAATGTACACAATTAGTGTGCCAATCTGTAATAGACATCTTTTGAGTGCACTGATCACACTTCTTGAACCCAGATTGTCTATGCTCTTTAGGTTCTTTCTCCTTTTCTTTTGACATCTTCCTGACAAGAGTAATTTACCACAAGGAGGAAACTAACCTACTATAACAACCTCAGAAGTAGGGAAAGCAAGAAAATTTAAATATAAAGTGGCTCTAAAGAGAACGGAGCCTAAAACAACTACTGTAACCACACAAGAAATTCAAACAGTACACAGTACATAGTATAGAATAAGCAAAAAACACCAGAGGACGGATATAACTACTAATGTAACACACACAAAAAATGTTTGCTTTTTTTTTTTTAAATTAGAACAATTAGAAGAAGCCAAAAAAGTGGAGAATACTCTAAATTAAAAGCAATTTCCAGGGGAAGAGAAAGGCATGAGAAAGGGGAGCTGTCCTCTAAATTAAATGGGCTGCTGAGAGCCCTCTTACTAAAACAGGTCTCGTACAACACTCAAAAGGGAAAAACAAAGCACTAAACTGTAACTAGGGGATAAACTAAGTCTATCGCACAAAAGCAGAGATTACTAACAAACTGTTGAAAAATATAGAATGAAATTCTACTTAGCCAACAAGCCAGCGAGAAGACATCCCATAGCTTGAGCGGCAAACAAGATCAGAGGATTTTACCAGATGAATCATGGGATATGGGTTAGCCTCGAGCCAGTGGAAGCTCTTGAGCTTTTGTATTTAGCCGAGTCAGAACTGATGCTTGGTTCCGAACCCAACCAGCAAGAATTATGGCGAGATAGGACAACATAACATTGAAGATTCAGACTTTTTGGAAGAGAAAAGTGGCTAGGGTGGAAGGGGGTCACAAGGTCTCTTGAATAGTCATTTAGACTTGTTGGACTGTCCTTGGTTTTGGGAGGTGTGAGACTTATTTTTGGAACCCTCTTGTCACCTTTTCTAACACATCTGTTAATTGAGTTCTGCTGAGACTGTTTATTCTGTTTTTTGCTAAAACTGGATGATGAGAAAGAAAATCCCTTGGGCAATTTGGAAAAGAGATTTTCATGAGTCAGCTTGCCCCTTTCATCACACTTTTTTGATCATCTCTGCAACAGAGGGGTCAAACACTAAATCTCTATCCAAAGGAGAATTTAAAATCTCATTTTTTACATCACCTGGGAGGTTCTGAGATTGCAGCCAGCTGAACCAATGTAAAACAGTACCAGTGGCTATAGCCATTGGAGAAGTATCAACAGAGTCAAACACACACTGCGAACAATGAGCAGTGACCTCTGCAATAGAAGAGACTAAGTTACTTAAAACAGATTTGTCTTCACATGAAGAAACTGTAGATAAAACATTCCTATACTTTCACAATTTGTCCGAACAAACTTTAACATATGAGCCTGACATTTTAAAATTCTGAATATCATAGTAGCAGATGTATATACTTTTTTCAAATACTATCAATATTTTCCCATTGTTATTTGAACAATAACTAAGACTATAGCTACTGGGTCAGGTTTGGGAATAGTGCATAAAAACGTGAACATTGTATCTACCTTTTTTAATGCAGCTGGCTATCAGGAAGATTGCAGGCAGTAACACACATCCTCTAAAGCTGACAGAACAGGAGGAATGGATGTAGGTTCTGGAAAATCCTTCTATAACAACTCATAGTGTTTTCCGAGGGACTGAGAAACCTCAATGTTCTCCCACTGAAAACACTGGGACATTCTAGCAATAATCTCAGAGAAAGAGCAACCCCCTCAGGGAGAATCAGAAACTGAACTTTTCTTTTTTTTGTTTTTTTTTTGAGTCTGAATCAGAAATCAGAGGACAAAATCCTGACTCTGTCCCTGCATCTTTCTGTTTAGATTTAGGATCTTGAATTTCTTCAGGAAAAGTGGTATCCTTCTTTCTTTTACCAGAAACTACTTTATAAGAAGAATTAATATCCTGAATTAAACACTGAGCCAGTCCCAGTAAATTATACCGATCCAAAGAAATTTGAGAAGGAGTAGATACATGCTTGGTTTTCCTCTTTCTTTTTGACTGGAAAAATGGACCATCAGTATTACTAATGGTGGGCACTGCTTCTCCAGGGATGGGCACAGCAATCTGACAAAACAGCGAAATCCTCCTTGTTCCCTCTCCCAGGACTGAAGAGTGGCTCTCCCTTGTCTACTGAGGGGACTCCAACAGAAGTAGAGGATGTAACTGGCCTCCAGTCCATAGTAGTTGTAGGTGCTACACCAGAAGAATCCAGGATAAAAGATAAGTGGTCTAAGGTACACCAAATGGACACAGCAGAGTCACCCACCTGTGGCTGTGGCAAATTGATAGCCTGCTGTGTGTTTAGCCTTTTCTTTTTGTGGCTGGGAGAAGGACCATCCTTGGGACCATCAGTCTGTCCCATGGTCAAGCCGAAATTGGTGCCTTTTTCTGGGAAGACAAGCAGAAAATGCCAGTAAAATTACCAGTGCACAAAATTTACTTTTTGACAGAAAAAATGCAGAAGAAAAGCAGTTTAAAACACTATGGCAGCTCCACAACTGAAAAATAGACATTTTTCCACAGAAAATATGTTTTCCGTTAGTTTACACTACTTTTAAACTGACAAAAAAAAAATCAAGTGCTGTATTTAAAAGATTGTTAGTCTTGAGACAGCCCGTAAAATACAAAACTCCTAGTTTTAAAATAGCTATCCTAAAGAGGAAAGTAAAAAAAAACTATAATAACTTTAAGAAGTTTTTTCTCCAGAGGAAAGTTATCTGCCCTGGAAGGGAAAGCACAAGCCGATGTTCGATCCTTGAAAGCCTCAGTGGAGCATACTCATTAATGGCAGTAAAGCTCTAAAGGGCTTCTTACCCCAACTTGTCTTTTAGTCAGCTTGGCTTGATCTGCCTGAAAGTTTGGGCACATGAAAGATGACTCGAAGCTTTGGAAGCTGTTATATCTTTGGCAGGATAACCCATACATCAGTATGAAGAATACCAAATGCTGCAATGCAACACAATGTGAAAAATTTCTGGAAATAACATTTATATGTTGCGGTGATAGATCCATGCTGATGGAAGTGTTTGCAGTGGTATCAATGCCCTGAAGAAAGAGCATCAAATCTACTGGGAGAGGCAACAGAGGTGATTTCTAATGGACAGCTTGAAAATCTTCTCACACAAAGCTATTCTAACAGAAGACATCTGTGCAGTGCATAGTAAGTGAAACAACATGTTTGTGTTTTAATAAAAAACAAAGAAACTAGTGGTCTTAAAACTTCGTTGATGAGCTCAGTCACAATAATTTCCAAAAATCATGAAACCCAGGAGTGTTCCAAAGCAATAAGCCTTTATTCGTCACAGACAAGCGATCATTAGCAACAAAAAATCAGAAATATTTTTAACAATGCTAAATGTATCAGTTTTTATATACTTAAAGGTTGGTGTGGAAGATGTAAATATTATTTAGTTTTAAACCAGGGGCTTAAAAGTGTATTTTAGAAAAACAAGTAACCACCCCGACACACTACTACTACTTCTTCATCTTCTTCTTTTGGCTTTTTGCAGTTATGGGTCACCACAGTGGATCACCTGTCCGCTCATGATTGGCAGTGGAGTTTTACAGTGTTGAGTTGCCAGCTCGGCGCCCAACCTTTCACGGAAGGCACACACACACACGCACTCATGCCTAGGGCCAATTTAGAGTATCCAATCCACCTACAGCATAGATCGAACTATGTCCTAGTTAAGGAAAACACTATCTATCTATTTGCAACCCGCATTGAAAAACAGGAATTAAGAAAAGCATAAAATACACATAAAAAGACTTCTAACTAAAATCGCTTTTGGCTACCTAATTCAATAAACTCTTCATCAGATCTGTCACAAGAAGTAAAACCAAGAAAAACACATAGCTATGTAACCATAAACATAATCTAAGTAGAACACTATGGGTTTGTTGTTTTTCTTTCGGCTTTTCCTGGTTAGGGATGGCCACAGCGGAATTCCGGTCTGCTAATGATTGGCAGTCGATTTTTATGGTGCTGAGATGCCAGCCCGATGCCCAACCTTCAACGAAGGCATGCCCATTCACGCATATCTATCAAACACCACTCAACCGCGGGGAGGACATGCAGACTTCACACAGAAGGCGTTCCAGCCAATAATGGAACGGGAGAACCTCTTGCTGTGAGGCGACAACGCTACTGCAGCACCACCATGGCTTATATAAGTAGAGCACTATGGGTACTTCTTCTAAAATGCACTTTTGTGGCCCTGTTTATACTGTTTGTCTTGAATAGGCTAGTTTAAAATTAAACAATACATAAATTTTCCACACCTACTTTTTTCAGTATACAAAAGCTGATATGTTTAACATTGTTAAAATATTTCTGATTTTGTGTTCTGAGGATTGCTTGTCTGTGATGAATAAAGGCTTATTGATTTGGAACACTACCTGCGTTTCATGATGTTTTGAAATTATTGTGACTGAGCTATAAATGAAGTTTTAAAACCACTAGTTTCTTTGTCTTTTATTTTTTCCTCAACACTCGTCATGGTGTCGAGGGGGAACTAGACAGATTCCTGTGTTTGTTCATTTTTTAAACATGTTTGTGTTTTGCAACATGGCAGTATCACATTCCATCTGCTATACATTTCTTGTATGCTGCTTTGAAGTCTTTATGTAGGCACATATTCTAAAACTTATTTCTTTGCTTACATCTCTGTTAGCCCTGTTAAATTATTTTTTTGTAGCTGTTTTATAACACTGACCAGAATGGCACCTCAACTTATTTTCATTGTTTTGCCAAGAAACGTTGTACCTTGCACACAGGAAAGCAGACTTAAACTTGTATAACTTGACTCCCCTTATTTGGAGGACTTGATATAAGTAACGTGGGTGGGAAGAGTAAAGTAATGTCTGTTTATCCAGGACTATTATAATGACTGTTGCAGAAGATTTTTATTTGGTAAATGGTGATGGGAAGCAACAGTTGACATCTTATACTTTAGCCCCATTCCAATGGGATAATATTCACTAGGCTGTCTGTCTGGTAATACCACATTGATCTGTTATTGAGCATTTCATTTGCTGTCTTGTTTAGTCTTCTAAAGGCTCAGCTTTACAACTATAAATGCAGAAATATTGCAATTATCCTGGTTACCTAGGTCATAGATTTCTTTCTGTAATGCACTGTCCTATTATTTCTTAACACCACCCTGTCAGCTTTATTTCCAAAACATGTAGCTTAACCAATGCTACCAGTTTTATTCAACATGCCTGTTACTTAATAGTTTCAACAGATAATGTCATGCTTGGATTTTGCTGAGTCATGGTAACTCAGGAGTACATTGTTTTAATGAGCAAAAGCTGATGACATTTTGTTGGCAGCTGGTTTGACAGTAAGGCCCTACCTCCTTTCTGGCTGCAATGGCATTTATTTCTTAACAAAATATTCATACTGCATCTTATACCTTTCTCATACTGTTTTTTTACATGCTTTCACTTATTACTTCATTACTTAAATGATGGTTTAAAACTGGGATTCTTCTAAACATGACTCCCTTGAGAAACACCAAGCTATGCTAAACTCTGTTCCCCAGGCCTCACTCTACAAAAGGATTACCAGTGCCACTGTACTAAAAAAGCTTAATTCCCTTTTTCCGATTTGAGATGGTACAGAGCTTTTCTCATAGACATAAATAAGACTTCTAATTTTTGCTATGTACATTTTGTGCAGATTTTAAACATTCACTTTGTCTTTCGCTGCCTGACCTTTTCTCTTTAAATGTTTAATGTCACTTTTTCCTTACACACACTCCTTTACTGCTAGTGGTATAGTGCTGTTGCATAAAACTGCTCTGGAAGCACTTGCTTACAAAAATGTAAATGTATGTAAGACCAGACATATTTATTTACTTTTGTTGCCTCCTACTAGTTTATTGACTGGGTTAGTCCCACTAGGCATGGCCCATTTCCAGGTGAGACCTGAAGTGGTATTCACAATGAGATGGCAATTTTGGTAGTACACTTTGGAAATTCCATTTCTTTTTTTTTTAGATAAATGTCACGGGAAGTTTTACAGTCACATAAGCTACCACCACTTCAGAGAGAATGGACCCATTTACATGTTCATATTATATTATATATTCTTTTTGGCACAAGAATACTATAATTTATTTATTATTAATTATTTACACCTTTTGTTTATCAGGAAGGTTCAACTGAGCAAAAACCCATTTTCAGTGGAGGCCATAGGAAAAAAGCTCCAAAGTTATAAGCTTACAGATAAATGTACAATAAACTATATTAAATGTATGCGCAATAAGTACAAAAATTATATTGAAAATAGACTTGAGTGATAAAGTGGGAGGTAGGATGCTCTAGAAGCCTATGTAATGGACCCCTTATGAGCATTTAACACTCCACTGCTTTTGATCCCTACTTTCCACCTTATCCTTTGTCCACCTGTCCCATGCTGTCTTACATGCCTCTATGAATTTTCCATCAGTCCACAGCTATCTCTGTGAAGAAATGTTTTCAAAACTGCAGCTGTAGTCCCTACAGCTAGCCACTTGTGCCCTCTCATCTTCAAGATGACTGCTTCACATCTTTTTGGAACTGCATTGTGCACTAATATCATGCCTATCTTGATCATCTATGGTCTCTAGGTAGAAGACCTCCTGCTACTCAAATGACTGGTCATATCATTTTCCCTCCATCCCCTGCACCTTTCTGGTGTTTTTCCTCTGAACTCTTTCCAGCTGTCGTGTCTCTTTCCTTATTTGTCCTCCAGGCCTGGACATAGTACTCAAGGTGCGGCCTAATCAGAGGCCTGTAGAGTGGAAACATTACTACATTGTTTCTGGAGTCGATCCCCTTCAAATACATCCAGCATTCTGTTTGATGCCACTGCCCTCGCACTGTGCTCCTGGTGACCTAGTTTGTGTCTGATTCTGTTTCTGTTTAGATTTAGGATCTTGAATTTCTTCAGGAAAAGTGGAATCCCTCTTTCTTTAACCAGAAACTACTTTGTAAGAAGAATTAATATCCTGAATTAAACACTGAGCCAGTCCCAGTAAACTATACCGATCCAAAGAAATTTGAGGAAGAGTAGATACATGCTTGGTTTTCCTCTTTCTTTTTGACTGGAAAAATGGGGCCATCAGTATTACTAATGGTGGGCACTGCTTCTCTAGGGATGGGCACAGCAATCTGACAAAACAGGGAAATCCTCCTTGTTCCCTCTCCCAGGACTGAAGAGTGGCTCTCCCTTGCCTACTGAGGGGACTCCAACAGAAGTAGAGGAAGTAACTGGCCTCCAAACCATAGTAGCTGTAGGTGCTACACCAGAGGGATCCAGGATAAAAGATAAGTGGTCTAAGGTACACCAAATGGCCACAGCAGAGTCACTCACCTGAGGCTGTGGCAAATTGATAGCCTGCTGTGTGTTTAGCCTTTTCTTTTTGTGGCTGGGAGCAGGACCATCCTTGGGACCATCAGTTAGTTCCATGGTTAAGCCAAAAGTGGTGCCTTTTTCCTGAGAAGACAAGCAGAAAACACCAGTAAAACTACCAGTGCAGAAAATTTACTTTTTGACAGAAAAAATGCAGAAGAAAAGCAGTTTAAAACACTATGGCAGCTCCACAACTGAAAAATAGACATTGTTTCCACAGAAAACATGTTTTCAGTTAGTTTACACTACTTTTAAACTGACAAAAAAAAAAAAAACAAGTGCTGTATTTAAAAGATTGTTAGTCTTGAGACAACCCAAAAAATACAAAACTCCTAGTTTTAAAATAGCTATCCTAAAGAGGAAAGTAAAAAAAAACTATAATAACTTTAAGAAGTTTTTCTCCAGAGGAAAGTTATCTGCCCTGGAAGGGAAAGCACAAGCCAATGTTCGATCCTTGAAAGCCTCAGTGGAGCATACTCATTGATGGCAGTAAAGCTCTGAAAGGCTTCTTACCCCAACTTGTCTTTTAGTCAGCTTGGCTTGATCTGCCTGAAAGTTTGGGCACATGGAAGATGGCTCGAAGCTTTGGAAGCTGTTATATCTTTGGCAGAATATAACCCATACATCAGTATGAAGAATACAGACTGCTGCAATGCAACACAATGTGAAAAATTTCTGGAAATAACATTTATATGTTGCGGTGATAGATCCATGCTGATGGAAGTGTTTGCAGTGGTATCAGTGCCCTGAAGAAAGAGCATCAAATCTACTGGGAGAGGCAACAGAGGTGATTTCTAAAGGACAGCGTGAAAATCTTCTGACACAAAGCTATTCTAACAGAAGACATTTGTGCAGTGCATAGTAAGTGAAACAACATGTTTGTGTTTTAATAAAAAACAAAGAAACTAGTGGTCTTAAAACTTCGTTGATGAGCTCAGTCACAATAATTTCCAAAAATCATGAAACCCAGGAGTGTTCCAAAGCAATAAGCCTTTATTCGTCACAGACAAGTGATCATTAGCAACAAAAAATCAGAAATATTTTTAACAATGCTAAATGTATCAGTTTTTATATACTTAAAGGTAGGTGTGGAAGATGTAAATATTATTTAGTTTTAAACCAGGGGCTTAAAAGTGTATTTTAGAAAAACAAGTAACCACCCCGACACACTACTACTTCTTCTTCTTCTTCTTTTGGCTTTTTGCAGTTATGGGTCGCCACAGTGGATCACCTGTCCGCTCATGATTGGCAGTGGAGTTTTACAGTGTTGAGTTGCCAGCTCGGCGCCCAACCTTTCACGGAAGGCACACACACACACACACACACACACACACACACACACACACACACACACACACACACACATACACGCACTCATGCCTAGGGCCAATTTAGAGTATCCAATCCACCTATAGCATAGATCAAACTATGTCCTAGTTAAGGAAAACACTATCTATCTATTTGCAACCCACATTGAAAAACAGGAATTAAGAAAAGCATAAAATATACATAAAAAGACTTCTAACTAAAATCGCTTTTGGCTACCTAATTCAATAAACTCTTCATCAGATCTGTCACAAGAAGTAAAACCAAGAAAACACATAGCTATGTAACCATAAACATAATCTAAGTAGAACACTATGGGTTTGTTGTTTTTCTTTCGGCTTTTCCTGGTTAGGGGTCGCCACAGCGGAATTCCGGTCTGCTAATGATTGGCAGTCGATTTTTATGGTGCTGAGATGCCAGCCCGATGCCCAACCTTCAACGAAGGCATGCCCATTCACGCATATCTATCGAACACCAATCGACCGCGGGGAGGACATGCAGACTTCACACAGAAGGCGTTCCAGCCAATAATGGAACGGGAGAACCTCTTGTTGTGAGGCGACAACGCTACTGCAGCACCACCATGGCTTATATAAGTAGAGCACTATGGGTACTTCTTCTAAAATGCACTTTTGTGGCCCTGTTTATACTGTTTGTCTTGAATAGGCTAGTTTAAAATTAAACAATACATACATTTTCCACACCAACTTTTTTAAGTATACAAAAGCTGATATGTTTAACATTGTTAAAATATTTCTGATTTTGTGTTCTGAGGATTGCTTGTCTGTGATGAATAAAGGCTTATTGATTTGGAACACTACCTGCGTTTCATGATGTTTGGAAATTATTGTGACTGAGCTATAAATGAAGTTTTAAAACCACTAGTTTCTTTGTCTTTTATTTTTTCCTCAACACTCGTCATGGTGTCGAGGGGGAACTAGACAGATTCCTGTGTTTGTTCATTTTTTAAACATGTTTGTGTTTTGCAACATGGCAGTATCACATTCCATCTGCTATAAATTTCTTGTATGCTGCTTTGAAGTCTTTATGTAGGCACATATTCTAAAACTTATTTCTTTGCTTACATCTCTGTTAGCCCTGTTAAATTATTTTTTATAGCTGTTTTATAACACTGACCAGAATGGCACCTCAACTTATTTTCATTGTTTTTCCAAGAAACGTTGTACCTTGCACACAGGAAAGCAGACTTAAACTTGTAAAACTTGAATCCCCTTATTTGGAGGACTTGATATAAGAAACGTGGCTGGGAAGAGTAAAGTACTGTCTGTTTATCCAGGACTATTATAATGACTGTTGCAGAAGATTTTTATTTGGTAAATGGTGATGGGAAGCAACAGTTGACATCTTATACTTTAGCCCCATTCCAATGGGATAGTATTCACTAGGCTGTCTGTCTGGTAATACCACAGTGATCTGTTATTGAGCATTTCATTTGCTGTCTTGTTTAGTCCTCTAAAGGCTCAGCTTTACAACTATAAATGCAGAAATATTGTAATTATCCTGGTTACTTAGGTCATAGATTTCTTTCTGTAATGCACTGTCCTATTATTTCTTAACACCACCCTGTCAGCTTTATTTCCAAAACATGTAGCTTAACCGATGCTACCAGTTTTATTCAACATGCCTGTTACTTAATAATTTCAACAGATAATGTCATGCTTGGATTTTGCTGAGTCATGGTAACTCAGGAGTACATTGTTTTAATTAGCAAAAGCTGATGACATTTTGTTGGCAGCTGGTTTGACAGTAAGGCCCTACCTCCTTTCTGGCTGCAATGGCATTTATTTCTTAACAAAATATTCATACTGCATCTTATACCTTTCTCATACAGTTTTTTTACATGCTTGCACTTATTACTTCATTACTTAAATGATGGTTTAAAACTGGGATTCTTCTAAACATGGCTCCCTTGAGAAACACCAAGCTATGCTAAACTCTGTTCTCCAGGCCTCACTCTACAAAAGGATTACCAGTGCCACTGTACTAAAAAAGCTTGATTCCCTTTTTCTGATTTGAGATGGTACAGAGCTTTTCTCATAGACATAAATAAGACTTCTAATTTTTATTATGTATACTTTGTGCAGATTTTAAACATTCACTTTGTCTTTCGCGGCCTAACCTTTTCTCTTTAAATGCTTAATGTCACTTTTTTCTTACACTCACTCGCACTCCATATATTTACTGCTAGTGGTGTAGTGCTGTTGCATAAAACTGCTAGCTCTGGAAGCACTTGCTTACAAAAATGTAAATGTATGTAAGACCAGACATATTTATTTACTTTTGTTGCCTCCTACTAGTTTATTGACTGGCCCAGTTCCAGGTGAGACCTGAAGTGGTATTGGCAATAAGGTGGCAATTTTGGTAGTATGCTTTGGAAATTCCATTTCTTTTTTTTTTTTAGATAAATGTCATGGTCACGGGAAGTTTTGCATTCACATAAGCTATCACCACTTCAGAGAGAATGGACCTATTTACATGTTCATATTATATTATATTTGCTTTTTGGTACAAGAATACTATAATTTATTTATTATTAATTATTTACTCCTTTTGTTTATCAGGAAGGTTCAACTGAGCAAAAACCTATTTTAGTGGAGGGCCATAGGAGAAAAGCTCCAAGGTTATAAGCTTACAGATAAATGTACAATAAACTATATTAAATGTATGCGCAATAAGTACAAAAATTATATTGAAAATAGACATGAGTGATAAAGTGGGAGGTAGGATGCTCTAGTAGCCTATGTAATGGATCCCTTATGAGCATTTAACACTTCACTGCTTTTCATCCCTGCTTTCCACCTTATCCTTTGTCCACCTGTCCCATGCTGTCTTACATGCCTCTATGAATTTTCCATCAGTCCACAGCCATCTCTGTGAAGAATTTTTTTCAAAACTGCAGATGTAGTCCCTACAGCTAGCCACTTGTGCCCTCTCATCTTCAAGATGACTGCTTCACATCTCTTTGGCACTGCATTGTGCACTAATATCATGCCTATCTTGATCATCTATGGTCTCCAGGTAGAAAGCCTCCTGCTACTCAAATGACTGGTCATATAATTTTCCCTCCATCCCCTGCACCTTTCTGGTGTTTCTCCTCTGAACTCTTTCCAGCAGTCTTGTGTCTCTTTCCTTATTTGTCCTCCAGGTCTGCACATAGTACTCAAGGTGCGGCCTAATCAGAGGCCTGTAGAGTGGAAACATTACTACATTGTTTCTGGAGTCGATCCCCTTCAAATACATCCAGCATTCTGTTTGATGCCACTGCCCTCGCACTGTGCTCCTGGTGATCTAGTTTGTGTCTGAGCAATACCCTGAAAATCCTTTTCCTTTTCATCCATTGTACCAGATGTCTTTTAATAGTACGTCTTTTTTGGCCTAAATGCAGTAGGTTGCCTTTGTCTGCACTGAACCTCAACTTTTCTGCTCACTTGACCAGCCTTTCCAAAACCTTTCTTAGATTCATCTCCTTATCTGTTGATATCCCTGTCATAAACTAAGACTGTCTCATTTTTCATGCCAGTGCAGTGGCATAGAAATAAAAAGACCTAACAATGGCCCAGGCGACCTGGGATCAGTTAACGGTTCAGGTGACTGAGGCACTGGCAGGCAGGGATGGCAGTTGCCTAGGTGCTCCCTGCTTATGATCCCTGGTAGAGGCCAGGGCTATAGTGGGGGCATGATTCATAGAGGGACGTAGCCCTTGGATGTACCAAGTGACCACAGTGGAGGAGTTTAGGTAGGTCATAACAATACTGCATGGCAGTAGGATGATGCACATTTCTAGGACACCCTTAGGATCCTCACTGGCCCCAACCCGAGGGAAGAACATCTGGCAGTGATAAACATACTGAAGAGTCCAGGATCCAGAGCTGACCCCTCTGTGATAAATCAGTAATCATTTTTCTTATTCTCGATGAAGTCTCTCTTATCCTAACCTTCTGGGTTCTATCCTTCAGCCATGTCGAAATCCTGTTCCTTTGTCTTAGTCTTATCCACATCCTCTCTGGTCTTCACCTCAGACACCTGTGTGAGGCTGAGTCAAAATCCTTGAAGTTCAGGCAGGTCATGTCTGACAGTACTTCCCAAACAATTTTACCTGTAACCTCCTAGCAAAATAGGATTGTATTTCATTGACAGCTCCTTCTGGTCATGAACCTATATTTGGCTACTATTCTGAAAACAGCTGTGCTTCGGGAAAGCAACCAGCTATCCCCTTAAGATATATGACTTTTGCATCCACTGCTGTTGGGTTAGCAGGCCTTTAGTTTCCCATGTTTCCTGCTCCACCTTTGTACAAGGGTACCACATATGTTTGCATCCAGTCATCAGGCAGTTCTGTACTTGACAGAGATCTGTTAAAGATCTCCTTCATGGGAAGGGCCAATTTGCTAGCCAGAATCCTGAGGACTCTGGGGCTTAGTCTGTCTGATCCTAGTGCTTTATCTTGTTTAAGGGTCGATCATTTTCTCTAAACCTTCTTCTTCTCTCCCTGCTGTCTGTTCACTGTTCTCCCCATTCTACTCTGCCCAACTACCATCATGGCACCCCACTTTGCTTTCTTCTCTAAAGACTGAAGCATTTTTCCATGATCTCATGACTGCATTTATTCAGTCTATCTTTGTCAGTCATTCTCTTGTTTATCTAAAACATTGTTTTCCTTCCTGATCTCATCTACCAATGTCCTTTAAGCTTGCACATTCAATGCCACTACCACCTTTGTTTCACTTTTGTTAGGCTCCTTGTATGTACCTTCTCCACTAACCAACAACCCTTTTTCTACCTCTTGTAGCCCTGGTCCTTTGCTTTTATTGCTAGGTTCACATTCCTCTTTAGTCACATTGCTTTTCTCTTCTTTTTTCCTTCTCTTCTTCATGCCCTTGTCCATAACCTTGAGCATTATATCACTTATCCATTACCAAAGCTTGTTTACTCCCTTGGTTTGCTCCAAGTCTCCTAACTCATCTCATAGGTAATGGGAAGTAAGTAGATATGTAGTCTAACAGACCATTAAAGGGCCTAGCACAAATTCCTAATTGCCTGTAAACAGTCTGGATAACTGACTTGCTCAAAGTCATGCAGTAGGCAACTGAAGATTTAAAGATTCAAACCCTGTACCCTTGCCACAGTTATCCCACTCCTCACGCTAAACCATTAGTGACATGGAAATTTAGCTAATGGCCGCTTTACCTTGACATTTATGATCTCCCTTTTTGCCTTATCTTCATATGGCAGAACAGTCTAATACTTAAGGTGAGAAGCTATGTATAGACATTCTCTCAAAATAAGTTTCATTTCCAGTTAGTTCCATACATGATGATGCCGAGCATGTTATTTAAGCATCCAGTTATTCCTTATCATTCCAGAATGCAATCAAAAACATTTAATGGACCTTTCTTCTATAAAGGAATATATTTTAAAGTATGTTACCGTTTCAAATTCCTCTTCTGCTATTTCATCACTAAGCTGTATGCTTCTAAATGTTTAAGCTGATGGTAAGGTTGGCTTCCTTACTAGGTGAGTGCTGGTTATCCTGTTGCATTTATTTGAAGTTATGGTTCTGCAAAATCATTTCTACTCTACTTTACTAGGGTCACTATGAAAGTGAAGTCACTTGGACGAGGAGGAGCAAGACATATTTTTGTTGTAATTGTTGCCCATTCTTCAAAGTGGTGGGGTGGTGCAACCTTGAAATATGAATAAATAAATAAAGGGGGGGTGCAGTAGTGCAGGGGACAAAATATAGTTTTATATTTATGCAGTTCTATTTCTGCTGTCTGAAATTTCAACATTTATCAAAATCAAATGAAATATAGGAAAAAATCTATTTTGTCCATCTGTCTGATATTCAGTCTAGTATACTGACTTTGTATGGCAATATGACATACTGGGTGTAGTAATGGAAGGTGAACATCTTGTATCTTGTAGACAAGAGTTTGATTCCTGCATACAGAAACACTCTGACAGGGCAGCTTCATAAGAATACAAATGCTGTTAAAGAAATAATTAAAGTAACAAGCAAAATAGGGAGTGTCATTGTAGAATACAAATATAAGGAAAGCAGCAGCTGTTAAAAAGAAACCATATCATAGTCAATAGTATTACAGCAGCTGCTGTTATCTGCATTTAGCATGTACATTGTGTAGTTATGAAGAACAAAGGTACTAATTTCTGAAAAACTGAAAACAAATCTATGGTACTATTTATGACGGGCTTACATGTGTTTAGCTCTGGAATGGTGAGGTGTCTGGTATGTCTTCCTAACATAACTGTAGTGAACTGGATTTAGCAATGGTCTGTGGTCATATGGGGTCCTACCAAGAAGGGAATAAAGGACTGAGTAACTGAAGGATTTGAGGGGTCTGCTGTCCTTCTATTGGTGGGTTACTGAGTAGTGACATAAGATGACCACCACTGGATAGATGTGAGGACACTTTCTGTGAGTCAATGCTGTGTCAAGCATCCTCCTCATACATTTAAGAGTGTGCATATTATACTTCTACGGGGGCACACCATTCACATAGGGAAATATACAGGGGAAAATTAATATACCTACTGCTGAGTGCCCTGTGTCACAACAATAGCACTGTCATCAGAAGTGATGCTTGCCTGTGCCTCAATGATACTGGCTAAAGTTGGCTTCCAACCCCCTGATCCTATATGCCACGTACAGATGGCCTAATTGATAATCCAGCAGCAGGTCAACAATGGAGAGATACTGCAGTAAGCACAGCTAATGGTTGGATGGTTAGTGCATGCAGTAGTGTAAAACGTGCTATTGGTGCCAAGGAAGGAAAAAAACACTGACAGGGTCATACTAGAATATCATTACTTCATTCATTCTAAGAATAATCAGAGCAGTAGGTTAAATATACTGCTGCTATATGTATGAGAAATTTACTGTAAAGAAAAGCAGTGGGATATTTTAAATCACTAAACTACAATTGTTTCTTGGTTATGTAAGAAGTTTTCATCTGCGCACGTGATTTCTGATATTCACAATTAAATCTTATGAGGCAATGATAGCATTAGGTTACTCGGTGTGCTCATGGAATGGTTTGTTATGATTCTGTTTTCTTCATACCTTGTTTAACTTAGCTCTAATGCCCAGCATATCTTATTAAACTTCAATAACAGAAATCGGAACCACTGCTGAAATAAATGTTTAGGGAAGCACATTCTCATTAAGGGTGCATATTTCCAATGAGACACTGTATTGGTTTCACACCAGTCTCTGTGCTTCCTCTTGGCTGCTTTTCAGGTAGTCTATGTCCTTATTCTGTATCTAGTACTTAAACTGAATATGTCAATGTCTTGTGCTTTGTTGCATTTGTGTCTTGTGTCTTTCAGCTCTTCCCGGTTAGGGGTCGCCACAGCGGAACTCCGGTCTGCTAATGACTAGCAGTTGATTTTTATGTACCGGCTTGCCAGGCCTGATGCACAATCTTCAACGAAGGTACGCCCATTCACGCATGTCTCCACGCAGAAGATGCTCTAGCTGAGAATCGAACCAGATAGCGTCTTACTGTGAGGTGACAACGCTACCGCAGCACCACCACCGCGGGTTCTTGTGCTTTGTTGCACTATGCTTTCTTATTCTTGTATTACTAGTTTGCTTTAACATTCAGTGTCTGTATATCTTCTTCTTCTTTTGGATTTTCCTGGTTAGGGGTCACCACAGTGGATCACCTGTCCGCTCATGATTGGCAGTGGAGTTTTACGGTGTCGAGTTGCCAGCCCGGCGCCCAACCTTCCACAGAAGGCACACATGCATTCACACCTAGGGCCAATTTAGAGTGTCCAGTCCACCTACAGTATGTCTTTGAGATGTGGGAGGAAACCGCAGCACCCGGAGGAAACCCATGCGACCACAGGGAGGACATGCAGACTCCACACAGAAGGCACCCCAGCCGAGGATTGAACCAGGGAACCTCTTGCTGTGAGGCGGCAACGCTAACTGCTGCACAACCATGACCAACACCATTCATTGTCTGTATATAATATTGCTTATTTACTTTATATGTGTAGCATGTGTACATTTTAATACTATATATATACTATTTTTATTGATCTTGCAGAGATGGCCTGGGTCATGGCTGAAAAGGGTCTTCAGGCCAGTCCACTTACCCAGTTAAACATTAAATTAGTAAATAAAAGGATACAGACACATGCAAAATTATGGAATGTTGATGGGCTGTCTTTTAGGGATTAATGGGTCTTCAGACCATCTACTCAATCTGGCTGATTCCAGACATAAACTGTAGTACTGGGAAAATAGCACCTATCATAATATAACAAGACACAATGTTATCCTCTTAGAAGATGTGATCTTGGAGTTTTGTTACATAATATGATGGGAGTTTTGGGAGATGATTCAATCTTCCCTCAAATGCTGGGATTTGTAAGGCTTTGGCCAAAGAAAAGATAGCTATTACTGCAATGATTTTCTTATACAGCACTCCTTCTGATTACAACAACTCTTTGGCTTAAAAAAAAGACAGTGTGTCTTAACCATATTCCAAGATAAACTTAATGAATTTCTGAAGATATATAGCATGCATGTGTTACATAAGCAGCCAAGGAGTACTGCATTGTCAGAAATACATTTTCTGGATACTACACAGTTTCAGGTCATCTGGGTAAAGAGAGGAGGCATTCATTTTTGTTTCCTATTGAGAACAGTTGAAATTTATATTTTCATTGATAGAGTTGGTCTTCCATCATGTCTCTTTCCTTTGTCCTTGTTGTCTTCTCTCCATCTCTTCATTCCTGTCTTCTATTTTTATCTTACTCAGAAACAAAATGGGCTCAGATCTGTCCTGCTCTGTTCACACTTACTCCTCTCATGCTCACCCTGCTCTTCTACCCTTCTCCCAATTCCCACCCACCTTGCTTACTCAGTATTTATGTTATCCAGTTCCTCCCACCTAATTGTACTTAACTAATCAATTTCAATCACATGCCACACTCTTCATTTCAGTTACCTAACATTAATGCGATCCAATCAGCTTCGTTAATTAACACTATCATTTCTCTTCTCTGCTATACCCTCCAACCTCTCATTATAGAAATGTATACCAGAATCCATTCTAGAGCTAACTTCCACCTGCAATTTACCATACTTGCTTGCTTATATCTTTCTTGTCCTACTACTGCCCTTCACAAAATTAACATGTTTGCATTACCTTCATTTCTCTTCCTGTCACTACTATGCCAGCTTACATCATATCTTACACCATTTTCAACCAGTTTTATTTCTCCCACAAGCAGAACCAATCCACAACAAAATTGTACTCCTTATCATCTCCTCATATCACTACAAGTCTCTAACTATACAATGACCTTTTTTAAAATTAGATATCTGAATTACAGACCCATTTTCCAAAAGCTCAACATAATAAATAAGCATACATTCAAATGGCTGCACTTAAATCATTTTCTAAAACCACTGAATCTTAGTGGTGACATCCATCCCAATCCAGGCCCAAGAAATAAGTATAAAACTCAATCAGTTCACCAAAGTTGTTCGGATTTCTCTCCTTTTACACCCCATAATAGGGTATCTAATTTACTGTTCTTAAACATAAATACACAAACCATTCATAACAAACTGACTGAGCCCCAGACATGTATTAGTCTCTACTCTCCTGACTTTGTAACAGTAAATGAAACTTGATTCAAACAAGACATGAAATAGGAAGAAATCCTGCCCCCTGATAACAGTATCCTAAGGTTTGAAAGAAAAAAAAAGAAAAAAGGGAGATGGTGTGACCATCATCTATAAAATCACTTTCGCCCTCACTTTTCATCTACTTATTCCCCACAAATTTGGTAATTCAGAAGTACTGATATCTCTTTTAAAAACAAATAAGTAGAAACAAATGTGCATAGTAGACTTATATATACTTACAGGTAACAATATCTAAACACCAGAAAATTCTGCTGAACAAATAGAATTATCCCCCATGAAACCATTCTTGGTGATCTAAACATTTATTGGCAAGTTACTAACTCAGACTCCCCCCTACAAACTCTAAATATCTTTACAGTTTCACTCAGCTAATCACCTCCTTCACTAGACTCGATAAAAGTAGTAACAGGCATTCTATGCTAGACTGGATCCTCTCTTCTCAGCCAAACAATATAAGCATCTCATGTTGCCCCTCTGATATAATTAGTGATAATCTTCCACCTTTTATAATACAACACCATAGCAAAGTAAACAAAACAATCCTATACAATTAAGTATCCAGTCTTACTTCATTTAATAACATCCACTCACCTATTCCCAATCAGTTGGACTAAACTTAAGACCTTGCCTGTAGATGAAGCAGCCACTTACTTCAGTATACCTTTTCTAAACATTCTTAACAATCTTGCTCTCATTTGTACAAAAAGAATTAAATCAAACTCTGTACCTTGGTTAACCAAACAACATTTGTCACAAAGTGGTAAAGCTTGGAAAGAATGGCCTTGTAACAAAACACAAAACAGCTTACAGATTTTTGACAGTTTAGAAATCCTGCTATTATGTTAGTCTTTAGCATAAATATCAAAACAATCCCAAGCTGTTCTGGGCCACAATAAATAATATACTCCTCCCTGGCCACAATACCACACCTCTGCCAAACACAAACAGCAATACTGACAATATTGCTACTCTGTTCAATAACTAGATTGTTAGAACAGTACATAGCTTAGTCAGGAATAGCCCTGATACTCCCTTCACTGTATCAATCTGTGCTGAAAACATTTTTTCTTCTTTCATGTTTGAACATGTCTAAATGGCTACCAGTAAAAGATATATTCAAAACCTGAAACCCACCACCTTAGCCATCGATAATCTACCAGGTGAATATATTAAAATGGCAGGACATGTCCTTACTTACCCCATGTACATCCTGCTCAACTGGTTAATGTCAAAGAAACATGTCCCCTCACTCTAGGGGGAAAAAAGCATTTATCATTCCCCAGCACAAAGGTGGAAATTCTACTGAATTCTCCAACTATAGACCTATAGCTAGTCTATCTCCTCTATATAAGGTTCTTGAAAATGTATCTATTCTCAGCTTCTTAATTACTTTAGCAACAATAATCTTTCTTCTCAAACTCAGCATGGTTTCCTTTCCCATCATAACACAAACAATGCCCTCCTCAGTTTTACTGAAACCATGAACTTTCACAGGAAACAGGTAACCTTAGGTCTTCACTTTTCTTAGACCTGTTTAAAGTCTTTGATATAGTTTCACATCAAAAATTACTAACCAGACTCTCTCCTTTATGACTTGATCACTTATCCCGCTTATGGTTGTAGATCTTCCTATCAAATAGGCAACAAGATGTGAAATAGCCAGACAAGTACTCAACAGTTCTTCCTGTCTCTGTCAGTGTTCCTCAAAGGTCAATTCTAAGACCATTACTGTTTAATATCTTTATAAATTATCTCCACACTGCAGCCAAGCATGCCAGGATAGTACAATATTCAGTTGATTTTACCCTTCTCTGCTCAGTTCCTAAATTACTGCACCTTCAGCAGGTCACTCAAGAATCCTCATCTCTTCAGTCATGGTTACACACCTCAAAACTAATCCTAAATGGGAAGAAAACCAAATGAATGCTATTCTTAACAAAACAGTCCAAAAACAGAAAACAAACCTTTAGTATCACATCAAAGACAGTACTACAATAGAAATAGTCACTAACTAAATTGCTAAGTGTTACTGTAGATGAAAACCTAAAATTTGAGCATCATATTCTTCAAGCCATTAAAAGCACACCGAAAACTTGGCGCACTATCAAGCTTGTTCAAATCTCTCCGAATCTGCTAGGAAGACCATAGCATCATCCTATCATCTCCCATCACTTCTTTATGCAGCTCCCATTCTTACTAACCTGCAATCTACATATATTAAGAAACTGGATACACGCTATAACAAGATAGCTAAACATGCAACTAACTTTCCATCCTGAGCACATTACTGTTTTGCTGTTACACTACATTGAGCTTCCACAATATATCTCTTACACACAGCTCATTACTGCACACAACCTAATTTAGAAAGCCAAAAATTGCCCTGCTTTAAACATAAATCTCTAGCACTACTCACCTCTAAGGGAACTGTGCTCAGGAAATAAATGTCTCTTAATTTCTAGTAAATCTAAAACCATTGCTTGTGACTGACTTTATTTAAGTTATGTCACTGAACTGTGAAACAACATACTGATTGTACTATAGCAACTAGAAAAACTGAAATAATTTAAAGCCAGACTCAAACAATACCTGTCAAACTCATGCTCCTACTCTGCATCAGGATAATCATTTCACCTCTTTAGTCTAAGTGTATATTCTTATAACCATTCTCTTTTTCTATACATATATATATATATATTTTCGTGTATCATTTCTAAACTTTGGAACAATCTTACACCCTCTATAACTACTCTACTTTCCAGCAGCCTTTTCAAGACTGTGCTCAGTTTCCACTTTAATTTGCACTGGCTTTGTCCTTGTTCTAATCCAGACTAACACCCCCACCCTTACCCCCACCACCTAGACTCTTAACCCAACTATACTACTGCCAAGACTAACCACAGTCAGAAATAGCTAGTTGTCTTTACATATTTTAACATCTTGTCTGACAACTTTGTTACTAATATTATAAACAAGAAACTATCTTAACTTGCAACATTTACTGTATATATTGTTGATAATCAATATTTTGTTATTGTATTAGAGCCAACAACCTGTAATGTTGTTTACTATTGCTGCGACTTTTTATCTCTATTTATCATGTAGATGATGTGGAGCTTTTCTCCCCGGGAATCTGCTGAAAAAGGACCTGTGTCTAGTCAGAATTTCCCGGTAAACAAATGTAAATAAATAAAATAAATAAATATATTGCTAATATGTGAATGTCTGCCCCCTATTTTTTGTATATATCATATGTATGCTAATTGATTATTTTCAATTTCTTTTGCTCATGCTTATGTACTTTTTAGAAACTTTTTGTATTTCTCAAAACCATTTTGGTAATAAAGATTGCAATCACATGCTATATCTGCAATGTTTAATGTTTTAATATGTAAATATGGAGCTTTTCTTTCCGGGCTTCAACTGAAAAAGTGTAGATAAATAAATAAATACATACATACATGCTTTTATTCTCTGTCTGCCAGGTATTGCCTTATATTCTTCTTCCCATGACAGGTTCTTGGAAAGTGTTATCATTCAGGCAGCCATTAATGGGTTCTGATTGCCTTCCCATCACCCCCTGGTGGCTTGCATGACTAGAACTCTCAAAATGCAGGCCCTTAGCATATGTATGTCTGTGCATGCCTTAATACCTGCTATAGCATACAGATGAGTCGCTTGTTAGGCAACAGTCATTGACCTTTATGATATTACAGTAATTTGGCAGAATAAGTCACAGGTATGAAACAAAGGACAGTCATCATGTTTAGCTGTTATGACTATCCCTACACCTGTCTTTATTCTGTACAAGATAAAAATAGAGTCAGCAGTAACATATAGGGTCTGGGAAATTTGGTATGAAGTTAAGCTTGGGTTTTTAGTACATTAACCATGGCATTTTATAGGTATGCAAATCTATATACATGTCAAGGAAAGAAGATGCTTGACTATCAAAGTATGACTTGACCCTTTGAAGATATAACTGCAGTACTAAGCTATTTCTTCATAGTACTCATGTGTTCAGGGAGGTTTACTATCAAATGACTGAAAATCAAAAGACTGAATCCCAAAAAGACTGAAAATTCAAAATACTGAATGATGGAATTTGCCCCTTCTCCACTGTTGTGCGATTTTGGAGTTGGTATATATAGTTAGCGGGGGGGGTGAGGGGATCAGGGGGGCTTGCCTCTTGCATTAAAAATTGTATTCAGTATTTTGAATTTTCAGTCTTTTTGGGATTCAGTCTTTTGATTTTCAGTCATTTGATAGTAAACCATTCAGGGCAATCTGTCCTCTTTCTCTGTTGATCATCATCATCATCATCTTTCGGATATGGTATGCTATGTTTATGTTGATGTCATGTTTGCATGCAGGCCTATAGGCACAATCATGGCAAAATTTAGTTAATTGATGCCACGTTGGCATGCACTCAGGATCATAGCAGGCTTTGATTGAATGTATGCCTTGCTGAAATGTATGTGGGATCAGAGCAGTCATTGCATACGTCGATGGCAAATTGACATGCAGCCAGGATCAAGACAGGCTTCAGTTGGGTTAGTGTCATTGCCTTACAGGCAGGATCAGAGCAGGCTTTG